>NC_057411.1:50481623-50643799 GCF_019320065.1 Cervus canadensis | reverse complement strand
CCCCCTTCATGGAAAACAGATGGGGAAACAAAGGAGACAGTGGCAGACTTTCTTTTCTTGGGCTCCAACATCACTGCAGATGGTGACTGTAGCCATGAAATTAAAAGATGCTTGCTCCTTGGAAGAAAAGCTATGACAAACCTAGACAGCATATTAAAAAGCAGAGACTTTGCCAACAAAGGTCCATCTAGTCAAGGCTATGGTTTTTCCAGTAGTCATGTATGGATATGAGAGTGGATTATAAAGAAAGCTGAGCGCCAAAGAATTGATACTTTTGAACTGTGGTGTTGGAGAAGACTCTTGAGAGTCCCTTGGACTGCAAGGAGATCCAACCAGTCCATCCTAAAGGAAATCAGTCCTGAATATTCATTGGAAGGACTGATGTTGAAGCTGAAACTCCAATACTTTGGCCACCTGATGCAAAGAGCTGACTCATTGGAAAAGACCCTGATGCTGGGAAAGATTGAAGGTGGGAGGAGAAGGGGACGACAGAGGATGAGATGGTTGGATGCCATCACTGACTCAATGGACACGAGTTTGAGCAAGCCCTGGGATTTGGTGATGGACAGGGAAGCCTGGCGTGTTGCAGTCTATGGGGTCGCAGAGAGTCAGACACGACTGAGTGACTGAACTGAACTGACTTGAACTGTGGCAGGGAGGGCACAGCCAGGCCCGGCCCAGCAGCAGAGACTTTCCAGGTGGGCAGTCGGTCCCGGGCTTGGTCCTGAGGGCAGTGGGAGCCACGGAGGGCTGTGGGCGGCACCAGGATGGAGTCAGAGCCTCCCTGGAGAAGGTGGCTGCTGGGGGCAGGCAGGCCCAGCGCAGGCCAGGGTGGCAGAGCTGGCAGCAAGCACGTGTGCAGATGGTGAGATGCTCTGTGAGGGGTGGGGGCCGTGGCAGAGGCCATCTGACCTCGCTGGACGTGGAGGAGCCTCTTCCCTCTGTGCACACGCTGGGGTGGCCCCCCCGGCCATGGTCTGCCAAGTGCCCGCTCCCCTCCCTCTGCCCAGGGCCACGGGCTCTGTTTCCCCATCTCTGTGGAGGGGACCTGGGCAAGGGGGCTGAGAGCTCCGTGAGTATGTGTGTGTGCCTATGAGTGTGTGTGTCTGTGTGTCTATGTGTGTGTCTCTGTGTGTGTGTCTATGTGTGTGTGTCTGTGTGTTTGTTTCTCCTCAGCAGGAGGGGAAAGGTTTCAGAGGTCAGGACCTGGGCCAGCAGTCCCCAGGGCATCACCCTGGGTGCATGATGGACCCAGGGCGGACATGGCCTGGCCTGACCTGGGGGTGTTCTCTGCTGTCCCCGCCTCAGGCTCTTTGGCTTAGAGCCCCCGGCGGGGCTGCGGAGGAGCAGATGATCTCAGCGGACGCTCTGGGGGTCAGGTAGTCAGGAGGGTGTCCTGCCCACCCCACCTGGGCCCTCACTTGTGGGGCCCCAGGCCCGGGCCTGGGCAGCTGGTCTGGTGGTGAGGGAGGCTGGCCTGCTAGTTGCCATGGCAATTAGCTGCTTCTCTCCTGCGAGGGAGATGAGCCCGGGCCGTCTTAGCGGACCCCGTTCGGGCCTGCAGCCGGGGGGCCCAGATTCCGGGCTCGTGGGGGAGCCCACGCTCTGGAGGGCCAGGCATCTGAGCCCCGGAGGGGGCGACAGACAAGCTCTCCCGCAGTCCGCCTGGGCCAGGGTCCTGCTGGATCGCAGAGCGCCGAGGGGCTGGGGTCCATGGCACAGGGTCCCTGCCTGGTCCTTGGGAGTGGGGGCAGCTCCGCTGGAGATCCTCCCCTCCCCCCACCACACCGAGTCTCCATCACAGATCCAGCCCCTCATCACTGGGGTCACATAGCTGGATTCATCCTTCCGGTCAGCGTCTGGTCCCCTGGTTGGCAGTTTCACAGCTGGAAACCAGGCCACATCCTCGGACACCTGCTCCTTCAGTCTTGGGCCCCCAGGGGCCCCTGGGGTCAGAGAGTTTCCTTCCGAGCTTCGTTCTCATCCCTCACCCTCCCCTGGCCGGCCCGAGCCAGGCCTTGGTCGTCTGTCCTCTGCGTGATGACCTGCGGTCACCCCGAGTCACCCCCCCATACTCCACCGCCCTCGCTTTGGGTCACTTGCTGACAGCTCCTTATCACCCTAGGACTGGGGCCAGGTTCTTCAGCCACGATGGCAGATGGCATCCTTGGCCACAGCTCTTCACTCTGTCCTGCGTCCAAGCCCTTTGCCACCAGACTGCTTTCCTGATGGAAGGAGGAGCGGGCGTCTGGGACCCTGGGGGGCGGCCCCTGACGGGCCTCAGGCCTGGACAGAAGAGAGCCCGTGCCGTCTGGAGCTGGGGTTGGGAGGGTGGCTTTCCTCCTCTCCGCCCTGTTTCTCGGTCGCTGTCCTAGGAAGGGCGTCCTGGCCAGGCCACCGGACCTCGGGGGGATGGGCAACATGTGGAGCAGGCCCAGACCCAGGCAGTGGCTTGGAGCTGGCCTCCCAGCTCAAGCCCAGCCTTGATCAGCCGACAGAAGGGCCGGGCTTGTCCGCCAAGGAGGGCGTCACCTGGCAGCACCTGCTGAATTTGACAAGGCCTCTGAGACCTCAGTTCAGTTCAGTTCAGTCACTCAGTCGTGTCCGACTCTTTGTGACCCCATGGACTGTGAGTGTCTCCAGAGCCTGGGTCGTGAATGCATAAAGATCTTCATGACCCAGATAATCACGACGGTGTGATCACTCGTCTAGAGCTGGACATCCTGGAATGTGAAGTCAAGTGGGCCTTAGGAAGCATCACTATGAACAAAGCTGGGGGGGGTGATGGAATTCCAGCTGAGCTATGTCAAATCCTAAAAGACGATGCTATGAAAGTGCTGCACTCAATATGCCAGCCAATTTGGAAGCCTCTGAGACCTCAGCCCCACCCCAAACGTCCTCTTCCCCAGGCAGCCTGCACACTGTGCCCCACCCTTGCGCCCACAAAATGTTCAGTGATTACCCCTCGCTCCACCCCCGCCCCACCCGTGTGGTCAGAGCTCCAGCCGTCTGGATTACTTGAGACCAAGGCTCTCTTCTCCCGGTTGTTCAGTGCAGGAGCGGGAGGAGGAGGGCATGGCTTGTGGGATCTTAGTTCCTCGACCAGGGGTCACACCCACAGCTGCAGTGAAAGCTCAGAGTTGTAACCACTAGACCCCCAGGGAATTCCCTCTGTGTTCCTTGAAGAGCCAGGAATTGATTGCAAGCAGTCTGAGAGGAAAACCGCATCATTCCCCAGAGGAAGCACAGTTCCCTGGGGCCCTGAAGCTCCTCAGGGGCTGTGAATTCCCCCGCCTGTCCCTGGACTGCTTCCTCAAGGGGATTGTGCGGCCTCAGCAGAGCTCCCAGGAAAGAGCCCGAGGCCGTCATACCTGGACTGACTTTCTCAGGAAAGAGATTCTGCTACAGATTAGAGAAAAAAGGAAGCTACATCCGTGAGAGGGCCGTGAACAAACATCAGCTCTTGAAGAGCCGACTCATTGGAAAAGAGCCTGATGCTGGGAAAGACTGAAGGCAGGAGGAGGAGGGGACGACAGAGGGTGAGATGGTTGGATGGCACCACCTACTCAATGGATATGAGTTTGAGCAAGCTCCGGGAGTTGGTGATGGACAGGGAGGCCTGGTGTGCTGCAGTCCATGGGGTCACCAAGAGTCGGACATAACTGAGCGACTGAACATCAACACCTTCCCTCTTGGGGTCACACTGCTCATGACAGCTTCGTTTGAAACAGGGTTTTTGTGCTAAACCACAAACAACCAGCTGTGTTGAAATCATTGCCAAGGGCAGTGACTGTGGCCAACCCAGCCCTGGGATCTACATGCAGCCATCACGGGGGCGCTGGAAGCTCAAACCTGGGTCACTGAGAACGAACGAGGTCAGGGGTGGTCCACCTGTCTGGCACCTGGGGGGCAAGGGTCTCGCCATGAAGGTGGGGACTGGGCTCCAGATTTTCTCCACTCTATCCCATTTGACCTTGGGTCTCACTTTAAATAAGATTAAATGCACAGTCGCTGGTTTGACTGATTTGGGTTTTTCCAGTAGTCACAGATGGATGTGAGAGTTGGACCATAAAGAAGGCTGAGCGCCGAAGAATTGATGATTTCGAACTGTGGTGTTGGAGAAGACTCTTGAGAGTCCCTGGGACTGCAAGGAGATCAAACCAGACCATCCTAAAGGAAATCAACCCTGAATATTCATTGGAAGGACTGAAACCCCAATACTTTGGCCACCTGATGCAAAGAACTGATTCACTGGAAAAGGCCCTGGTGCTAGGAAAGACTGAGGGCCGGAGGAGAAGGGGACGATAGAAGATGAGATGGTTGGATGGCATCACCAACTCCATGAACATGAGTGTGAGCAAACTCCAGGAGATAGTGAAGAACAGGGAAGCCTGGCGTGCTGCAGTCCATGGGGTCGCAAAGAGTCGGACACGACTGAGCGACTGAACAACCACAGCAAATGCACGGTGTCTGGTGTGACTGAGCTGGGTGAGACAGGAGGAAACAGGCGCTTTTCCTTGAGTCTGGAGGGTTTGCTTGTGTTGCCACACACAGAGCTCCTGGGTTGCTGAGCTGTACCCCTTCTCCCTGTCACGGACCTTGGACACTTGCCACCTGTCTCGGCAAGGGTCCCCCCCCCCCTCACCGCCCGGGTCATGGCGAGGTGGACACTCTCCTCCTCTCACTCCACGCATCCCCTTCCTGGCCCAGTTCACCCAAAAGGCGCCGCCCGCCCCCTGCCTTCCTGGGTCCGCCAGCCCCTCTCGCGGTTCCTACCCTGGAACCTGCCTGCTAGATGGAAGAGTGGGCTCTGGGCCCAGGCAGAATCTCAGTGAGCAGGGGGCCGATCCATTTCTAGGCTGCGTGTCCAGGTGAGAAAGGAGTGGTGGGCAAATCGTGCTGGCTGGCGCGGGTCCCGGCGTCCGCGGAGACTCAGCACGTTTGGCCCTTGTGCTGGGCTGACCATCCCTGCCGCTTGGCAGCTCGCTTTGTTTCTGGCTGGGACAGGTTTGGGACCTTAATTAAAAATGTTCTTGGATCGTTGCCTCCTGCTGAGAATTGGAAAAGCCAGATGAAGATCACAGCAAAACAAATACCATTTGTTAGAAGGCGCTGAGTGGCCGCTGGGGCCACCAGAACCCCAAGCATGCAGGACACGCTGGATGGGGACGCAGGGGGGTGAACAGGCTGATGGGGCTTCCCAGGGGGTGCTGGTGGTAAACAGCCCGCCTGCCAGTGTCGGAGACCAAGAGGCATGGGTTCGATCCCTGGGCCGGGAAGATTCCCTGGAGGAGGGCATGGCAACGCCTCCAGTATTCCTGCCTAGAGAAATCCATGGGCAGAGGGGTCTGGTGGGCTACAGTCCATAGGGCTGCAAAGAGTCAGACACGACTGAAGTGACTCAGCATGCACGCAAGCACGGCCAGGCTGACACGTGTGTGATGGCCTCCAGCAGACACGGGTGGGTGGGTGGGGCGGGGGGTGGGGAGGGAAGCAGAAAGAATGTAGCAGAAGCAGTATTTATAGATATCAGCCAGTGTTTGCAGACTAATGAAATGCTTGAATCTGCAGATTCAAGGAACGCAATGATTGCCAAGAAGAAAGACAAGCACGCCTGGCCCATCCCAGCGAGGATGCAGGAGAACCCAGGCAGGAGGGGCTGCAGTGGGGGGTGAGACTTCGGTGGGAGGCCTGCAGGTAGCAGGCAGGGTGCGGGGGGCACGCAGGGAGAGTGGAGAACGGCAGCCCACCGGGCGGTCAGCCTAGCATCCCTGCCAATACCCACAGGGGTGATGGCCAGCAAGTCCTGGAGGGCCTGCAGGGGCGGGTGGATGGCAGTGGTGGCCGGTAAGGCGGGCAGACTGGAAATCAGCAACACTGACGGCTCTCTACCTGCTCTTCCTGCCCAGCCTGGGTGACCTGCCCTAGCTCTTCATTCTGCCCGGAAGTGGCTGCACGACCCCTCCTCACCTCCCCAGGCACGAGCAGTCATCCATCCCGGGCCTTCTTGCTCAGTCTTCAAGACTCAACTCAAGCACTGCCTCCCCCAGGCAGGCTTCCTGGATGCCCTCTGTCCTGCAGCTCCAGCACCGCCCTTGGGCGTGGCACTGGCCCAGGATTTAACCTGTAAGGATACAGCGTATTTGCTATGTGCGTCATCTTCTGCCTCCCCGCCAATACTAAGTATTGGAAGGCAGGCGTTCATGGTCTGTCTGGCTTGGACTTGCAAGCGTGTCCTGGTTTTCTCTCTCTGGTCCCTGACCTCCTGCTGGGGAGGAGGTGGGGGAGCAACCTGTCAAGAGGTGCCCAATGGCTGGGTGAGCTGTGACGGGCTGGGGAAGAGGGTGCGGCGGAAAGATGGGGACCTGTCCTCACGGTGGAGCCGCAGGGCGGGAAAATGGGCCGATAATCCCCTAGATTCACTTTCTGCTTCACCGTAGCCTCTGCCAGGCATTCCAGTGTCTTTCCTGGTCTTCATTCTGTGTGGTTTTCCCTCAGATTTTCTGTAATTGGTCTGCAAGTGGGGAAGCACCCAGGCTGCTGTGTTTGAGGGCAGACAGCCCCTCAGAGAGTGGGCCCCTGGGCGGTGAGTTCCCACGAGCAGGTGGAACTCACCTGGGTGATGTGCACTCCAGGATGACGCTGGCATCCTCGGGCACACCTGAGGTCCTTCCCAGTGGACCGTCTGGGTCTCATGGAGGCATCTGCTAGTTGCAAGGACCCAGGGGTCCCTGGTGAGGAAGGAAGCCCAGAGCCTCTTAGCAGTCTGTACGCTGGGTATTATTTATTTGGTCCGTGTCCTCAATTTTAGCTCATGCCATGTCTTCTTCAAGAAGTGTTTCTGCTGTGTCTGCCTTTCTGCCCGTCACAGTCGCCCTGCTGCTGGCTCCAGGCTGGCCCCATTTTCATTCCATGTCTTCTTTCTGTGGTTTTGTGCTTTATTGCCATTTGTCAGAGTTCTCTCGGTTCATCTAACAAAGCTCACAGGATGAAAACGTGGGAGGTTGATCCGATCATCCTTTGTCTCTGTGGGGAAGTGCCCAAGCTGCTGTGTCTGAGGGCAGACAGCCCCTCGGAGAACGGGCCCCTGGGCGGTGAGTTCCATCGAGGGGGCGGAACCCGCCTGGGTGACATGCAGTCTCATCAGGTGCACCTGTGGGACGACGCTGGCGTCCTCCTGCACACCCGAGGCCTGTCGCTTCCTGGGCTGTTGTCCTAGTCAGCTCAGGCTAAGTAACGAGGTACTGCTACCTGGGAGGCCCAAACAGCAGAAATTTATCTGCTCACCATCCTGGAGGCTGGGAGTCTGGGATCAAGATGTGGGCACGTTGGTTTCTTCTGGGGCCTCTCTCCCTGGCTTGTAGAAAGGCATCCTTTCTCTGGGTCCGTTTGTGCGTGTCTGTGTCCTAATCTGATGAGGACAGTAATTGAATTAGATTAGGACCCGCCCCAATGACCTCATTTTACTTCAATCACCTCTTTAAAACTCCTCTCTCTGAGCATAGTCACATTCCAAGGTCCCAGGTGTTAGGGTGTCAATATATGGATTTGGGACACATTCAGCCCATCAGCCCTGGTAGTTCAGCTGGTAAAGAATCTGCCTGCAATGCATGAGACCTGGGTTCGATCCCTGGGTTGGGAAGATCCCCTGGAGAAGGGAACAGCTACCCACTCCAATATCCTGGCCTGGAGAATCCCAAGGACTGTATAGTCTATGGGGTCACAGAGTCGGATGTGACTGAGTAACTTTTACTTTCTTTATTTTTTCAGCCCATCAAGCTGGGTACAAGGTTCTTGGGCCACAGTGAAAGGTGGTGATGGGTTTAGGTGGTGCAGAAGGAAGGGGTGAGTGTGACTGTCACCCCAAAAGGCACTGTGGCATGGTAGAAGGATGCTGGGGTCCCACCTGGAGCCAGACACAGGGTCGCCTGATGGAGGTAGGCGCAGGTGAGGGGCGGTCCTGCGATGACTCTCCCCAGTGTCCCCAGCGTGGGTCACTTGTCTGATGCAGGAGCCGGCGGTTCTGTGTGTGCGGCTCTGTCTGTGGATGGCCTTCTCTCCAGCAGGAAGTCTCGGGGTCTGTCAAGGGCTTCTGGCCAAACAGCCTTTTAAATCAGGAGTATTTTTCAAACTCCCAAGTTGAACGCCAAGCATATTTCTTTAGTCTTTTAAAAATTGCATTAGCTCTTGCAGCTATGGATTTATGCCTGCTGACAGTTTTGGCTCTGTCTCATATGTTTCGATCTTTAGTATCTTTATATTTATTTTATTATAAACAATACAGTATTTCATATCCGTCTTGCTCCAAAACTTTTACATTTCTAAGCGGTTGACTCTTCTGCTTAAACTTTTATTATTTGTAGCTTCGTCACATTCTGATAAGAAGACAAGAGCTGTATAAATCTTTTGTTTCCAGCACAGATTGAGATCCACGTTGAGTCCGCGGGAATATGAGCGTACGTCCTGCAGGGTGCCCGCCTCACCCACCTGCTGGCTCGTCTCCGCCCTGCCACCCCTGTTTATCTGACCCACAGAGCACACCTCATCCTGTCTCCCTGGGTGGATAATTATTTTCTTTTTCCTTTGTTGTTTTCTTGCTGTCTTGGTCAGCTCTCAAATGTTTCTTACCATCTTTCTCCATCTTCATTTGCATATTTGAACAATGTAAAAATGATCCTCGTGTTCACATTGAGTGTGCTTTTGCTATAAACTCAATTTTTCTTGACTAAAGCAGCTTTCTGTATTTTTTTCAATCTGTGCCCTTCCTTATCTTTTAATTTTATACTTTCCTGCATTATTTTGTTTTCTGATATCTCTCATAAGTAGTAAGACATTGCAGTGTTGTTAAAAAAAAGAAGCAGAAATCCTGATACGAGTTTTTGACACAGTTTTAGTCCTTTCCTCCTTCCCTTTGCTTGCTGGGTTGTAGTTTTTTTCTATCTTTCTTTTTTTTGGAAATTGAAGCACGGTTGATTGATTTGCAACGTTGTGTTAGTCTCAAGTGTGCGGCGCTCTGACTCGGTGATACATCCTTATTCAGACTCTTCTGTCTTACGCGTTATTGTTTGTTTTGTCTCTGCCCACAGCTTTTTCCCCTTTAGAAAAGAATATCTGTTGTCATGATTTAGAAGGCAGGCATCATGCTTTTTATTCTACCACTTTTCTTTTTTAAACAAATAGCCCTAAATTTATGTTTCTCTAATAATCAAAATCTAAAGAATAACTTCTGACCCCTTTTGGAAGACAGAAGGCTCTCCTCTTTCTCTCTCTCTCTTTTTTTAATTGCTTATTTTTATTTTTAAACATTTTTTGGCTGCATCTCATGGCATGTGGGATCTTGGTTCTCCAATCAGAGGAGGAACCTCTGCCCCCTGAAGTGGAAGGCGAGGTCTTAACTGCTGGACCTCGGTGGGAGAACCTCTTCCTCTTCATTCCTTCTCTAAGGGCATCTAAGTCCTCAGAACCTGGAAACCTCACTCTTCCTGCTTTAACGTTTAAACCACCCTGAGGTGTTAAGTGCATTCTGTTTGGTTGGTGTGGTTGTATTAATAACTTCATTTTAAATCAGTGTCGGCAGCAACCTTTTCCCTAGTGGTTAGGGCTTTTATTCTCTTGTTTCTATCTGGCTCCCACTTCCCAGACATGCACTTTCTAGCATGACACCTCCTCGTCGTATGATTTAAAACGGATCCCGTGGGTCTTTGAAGAGTCACGTTTGTGGGGGCATCTTTCTGGGGCTTTCCGATCTTAGGTCCTGAAGCTTCCTACACAGACGTGCCGTCCTCTGGCAGCCTTCATTTTGGTGGGAAACGTGAGTGCAACTTGCCTGCAGCTTCTTTCAAGATCATCTACTTATTTTTCCTCTTGGGAGCTTTTCAGATGCCTCGATTTCCCTGAAAATGGATCGCCTGACCACGTTTTACTGCTCTCTCTGAGTTTTCACTTTTCCCTGCAGTCTTGTTTCTGGGTGCTTCTGCCGCTTCCTTTTCTACCTCGTTTGGGAGTTCCTGGTAATTGGGGTCAGGTGATGCAAGACCAGAGGATGAGATGGTTGGATGGCATCACTGACTGGATGGACATGAATTTGAGCAAGCTCCGGGAGTTGGTGATGGACAGGGAGGCCTGGCATGCTGCAGTCCGTGTGGTTGCAAAGAGTCAGACACGACTGAGAGACTGAACTGAACTGATGCAAGACCACCATCCTCCCTGGCTTCTTGCTTCCATGTTTTTCTTTTCCTTTTCTTTTGCATTTTGAAAATGTTTCTCAAACTCTTCCTCTGTATCACGGTTTTGCTTTGCTCCGGCTTCCAGCCTGCCATCAAGCCTGCCATCTCTTCCCCCTTTAAAGGTTTATTACAGCCACTGCGTTGCGTTTCTTCAGATCCAGAGAGAGGGTTGTCTAGGGTTCCTTTCGGGATTCTGTTGCTTTGAGCTGCGATGAAAGAAAGGCGAGTTTGAGCCTTGTAAGTGTGAGGACAGGAGCGCAGACGGCCGTCTGCTCGGGTCAGCAGCGCCCAGTCTCTCGCTCTGGTTTTCATCCCAGTCCGGTTCAGCATTGTGTGTGCTAAGTCGCTTCAGTTGCGTCCGACTCTTTGTGACCCCATGGACTGCAGCCCGCCAGGCTCCTCCGTCCATGGGATTCTCCAGGCAAGGATACTGGAGTGGATTACCACGCCCTCCTCCAGGGGATCTTCCCGACCCCAGGATCCAACTCAGGTCTCTTAAGTGTCCCGCACAGTGTCCGGTCCGTCTAAAGACAGAGCTGTGGGCCACGCCTCTCCCTCTTTCCTCCGTGGATGTAGGAGCTGCTGGAAGATGCATCAGAGCCCAGGCCTGGCTGAGCCAGACTTGTGTGTGGGTCTTGCTCTGAGCTGCAGTCCTGGACATGTCACAGGAGCCTGGTACATCCTCCAAAGGGCGGGTGCCCTGGGGTACAAGGGCTGCCTGCCTCAGACAGGCCTCCTCCCTTTCTCTCCACTGCACCCCAAATCTGCGCCTCTGTTCCAAGGATCTGGAGCAATGGTCTGAGGGTGACGTAATGCTTGCAAAATATACGGAGCTGTGCCCAGCTCCTCGTAAATGTTTAATCCACTTCAGCTACTTTTATTGTTAACTCAAAAACCCCACTTTTATTGCAGTCTAATGTACTTTATAGACATGTACGCATGGCTGTGGATTGAATTGTGTTCCTCCAAGATTCATATGCTGAAGTCTTAACCCCCCAGGACCCCAGAACATGGCCTTATTTGGTAATAAGATTGATGCAGGCATCATTAGTTAAGATGAGGCCGTTAGTGCGGGCTCTTCCCCAGTCTGACCCGTGTCCCTGTCAAAAGGGCACATTTGGATGCAGACACACCCAGGGAGGAGGCCATGTGAGGATGGAGCCGGGAAGCAGAGTGATGCTTCCACAAGCCAAGGATCGTGGAAGATGCTGGTAACCTTCAGAAGCCGGGAGAGAGGCCTTGGGAGGAACCAGCCCTGTTGACACCTTGATCTCGGACTTCTGGTCCCTGGAACCGAGAAAATTTCTGCTGTCTAGGTCCCCAGTCTACGTTACAGCAGCTCCGGGACACTAATACCTGCCTACCCCTTCTCCAGGGGATCTTCCCGACCCAGGAATCGAACCGGGGTCTCCTGCGTTACAAGGTGGATTCTTTACCAACTGAGCTATCAGGGAAGCCCACAGTAACACACATATCTTTGTATATTTCGCATCGTAAGTGGGTTTTTATGAGCCGGACACACTGTGTACCTAGCACAGTGCCCAGCTCAAGAGAAAGAGCATACCGAACACCCAGCAGACGCTTCCTCCCAGCCCCAGGGGGCAGGGCTGGGCTTCCTGCCCTCGGTGGGACACAGGCCTGCCTCCTCGCTCCCCGCGAGGCCGGGTGCTGTGTGAATCCTCCTCCTCCTCCTCCTCGCCAGGGCTGTGTGTCCACTGTGGGCATCGGCGGCTTCCAGCTTGAGGCGATCACCGTGGCAGCTGCTGTGAATGTTCCAGCAGGCGTCTATGGGACCTCAGGGGTGTGTTTCCCCCGCATGTCCTGGGTGGGACCCTGGGATTGTGGGGTGGGTGAGTGTTCCACCAAACGTGTTTCCACGGGGCCAGCACCACTTCTGCCCCCACCAGCAGTGGTGTGAGGGCCCGGCTGGGCTGCAGCCTTGCCAACACTTGGGATTATCTGTCTTTTCATTTTAGTTAGGCTGGCGGGTATGGAAGTGTGTCACGTGACAGTTTGAAAATTTGCGATTTCCTGGTAACCAGTGATGTTGGACATCTTTTGATATGCTTGTCTCCATTTAGGTTTCCCCTTTTGCAAAGTGCTCTTCATGTTTTCTGCTCATTTTTCTATGCTGTTGTCAACATTTCTGTACCCGTTTATATGAATTCTTTACCTGTTTTAAGTCCTTTTTCACTTGCAAGAATTGCGTGGCTCCTTATGGTGTCTTTTGATGACAAGAAATTTTTTCCAATATAGTCTAATTTGTCAAACGTTTTGAGGCAAATGCTTTCTGTGCTTGTTTAAGAAATCTTCGCTTAGGCTGAAGTCAGGAAGACGTTTACTTGTGTTTCCCTCTAAAAGCTTTGTTGTTTTATGTTTCCCTGGCAGGTCTCAGCCCACTGGGATTTATCGTGGTGTATGGTGTGAGGTAGGGGTCAAGATCGTTCCTCCATCTGACTGTCCAGTCGACTCAGTGCTGTTGTCTGAAGGATGGTCCTCCCCGTCCGTCTTGACTAGCACTGCGGTATCACCTTCGTTACAGGTCACCTGACTGACCACACGGAGGTGGGTGGGTTTCTGGCCTCTCTCACGTCCCATCCACCAGTTTGTCTGTCTGATGAAGAAGAACTAAAGAACCTCCTGATGAAGGTGAAAGAGGAGAGAGAAAAACCTGGCTTACAAGTCAGCATTAAAAAAGCTGCGATCATGGCCTCTGGTCCCGTCACTTCATGGCCAATAGAAGGGGAAGCAGTGGAAACAGTGACGGTGGCAGCCTCAACGCTGATGCTCTTTTTGGCCATCACTCACCCTCCCGGGAGGAGGGCAGCTCCCTGCACGGGGGTCTGGTTTCCTCTTCCGTCCCCGAGAGGGGCGGGCTGAAACCCCTGCCCAGGACTGCAGAGCAGGTGACCGTGATTGCTGCATGCTTAGTCTGTGACCGGCTGACCGCTCCTGTGGGACTCGTGTCCTGCTCCCCCACTCCCCACCCAGGCATGGTCCCAGGGATGCAGAGAGCAAAGCTGGGCCACCTTTCAGCGCGGAACCAGCTAGGAGAGGTCACCCTGGGGCTTCTCAAAGCCATTTCTGGGCTCGGATTGCTGTGGAAACCAGAAACGAAAGGCAAGTTCCAAGGGTGATTCCTCCAGGGAGACGCAGCCTCCCCACCTCACCTCAGTGCCCTGGTCATGGCCGTCAGCCTGGCACCCCCAAGGAGATGTCAAGAGGAGCCTGGTCTGCCTCTGTGTCCGCCCTCCTTGGCACCTCCACGGCCTGCCAGCCTGGGGACCGGATCTGGGGTCTAGGAGCAGGAGGACTGGGGCACACGAAGGGGGCCACTGCTCACGGGGCACCAGGCTGCCCTCTGCCCTCCGGCCACTCTCTGTGCCGTCCCTTCTCTCCCTGTGGGGTGGCCACGTGCTCCCTGCCTCCGGGCTAAACAAGGCCCCCTGCTCCTTTACAGTCGGGGGAGGGCGCCTTGGCCATCCCTTCATGAGGGTGCATGGTGGCTGGATGATGAGGCAGAAGCTTGGCTGTCACGGCCCCGCCCCAGCTCCCCCAGCCCCTGTGCGGCTCCTGGGGGCCGAGGGTCCCCAGCAGTGAGGTTTGCAGAGGCAGCTCTCAGCTCTGAGCGTGGATAAGCCAGGGACACCCTTGTGGTGGTCAGGGGCATGTCTTCTTGGTAATTCCTAGTTGGGAGGACAATGCTGGAGCCTGGAAGGAGCCTGAGAGGTGATGCAGAAACAGCCGGCCCTGTGGAGGGTACTAGATAGGAGGCTGCTGTGGGATCTCGGAGGAAAAAGAGGCAGACTGAGGGATCGTGGTGGGTTGTTTAAATGAGTGGGTGTTGGCTGGTTGGATGGATGTGTGAGTGGGAGGATGGGGTAGTTCCTGGGTTGTAGGCGGGAGGTAGATTAATTGATACGTGATTAGATTATTGAATGGGGGTTGTATAGGTGGTTGTAGGGGGCTTCCCTGGTGGCCCAGATGGTAAAGAATATGCCTGCAAAGCAGGAGACCTGGGCTCGATCCCTGAGCTGGGAAGATCCCCTGGAGGAGGGCATGGCAACCCACTCCAGTATTCTGGCCTGGTGACTAAGCCCAGCATACGGGTGGTTAGGGCTAGGGTGTGGGGGATGGATTCCTGGTTGGATGGATGGGTGGATCTATGAATTGTTGATGGTCAAATGGAAGATTGGGTGGATATACTAGTAACCGGTTGGATGATCATCAGTGAATGGCTAGATGATTATCTGCTATGTGTATGTTGGGTAGATGAATGGCATGTGGATGAGGAACAGGTCAGCAGCTGGCTGGATGGCATGTGGATGAGGAACAGGTCAGCAGCTGGCTGGACGTCTGGATGGATGGGTTGGTGTGCAGGTAGGTGGACGATGGGTGGATGGTTTGATAAAAGGATGCTATAAGTGGGTGGTGGGTGGATGTGCTTCTCAAGGTTGAATGGTGGAAGGTGGGTTTAGCTGGGTGTGTGGATGGGTGACTGGGGAACTGGACTGGTGATGTTGTGAGGGGGGATGAATTGGTGGCTGGATGAGTGGATGCATGAAGGCTGCTGGCCTGACCATGGGGTGGGTCCTCTTCACCAGCCAACCCTGCCACCCACCAGTTCCCTGGGGGGCTGGTGGGACTGGGTCCTGGGGGGAGGCGGTGCTCTGTCCCGAGTCTCCCTCCTGACACCCCACAGATGAGGCTCTCCTCTGGTCTCCATGGACTTGAGTCTGTTCTCCGAGGCCCCATTCTTCTCAGGAAGCCCCAGCTCAATGCGGGCCCTTCTTGGGTCTTCTTGACCTGGAATCTTGCCATGGGGGTGGTCAGTGTACCTGCTGTAGTGATTTCCTGAGAAGCGGTGGGTGAAGGCAGCTGTCCCATCCAGAGGCCGAGGCTGGGGCTTCCCAGGGGGCCCCTTACAGGAGACGCTGACCGGGCAGAAAAAGCCCATGTCTCCTGTAGCTGCTTCCTGCTTAAAAGTCAAGGAGCCAAAACCCACTGCTGCCGGGGATCCAGCTGCAAGAAAGGAGTGATTTCATAGCTCGGCCTTAGTGGGCCTGGAATTCCCCGGGGACTAGAGCTAACTTAAGTGACTGGGTTCTCACGGGCTCTGTTAGAAGCTTCTGAAGCTCCCCTGCCAGATCTCCAGGGACGCAGCTGCCCCAAGGGCCCTCCTTTCCCGCCCCCTCCTTCCACTGGGCACCACGGCTCCTTCTGCCAGAGCGGATCCAGCACCCAGCAGGGAGGATGTTGGGCCTCCAGGGGCTCAGGACTGTTTCCTCCCTGGTGCCCCTTCCAGGCTGACCACAGGGCTGCCCTTACCTTATAAACCCCGTAACATGCAGGGAGCTGGTGGGCCTCTTGGGCTGACATCTGGTTTTACGGGTGAGGACAAGCAGGTGGCCAGAGGGAGGGGAGCTGGGTTGAGGTCTCCTGTGGGTCCTGTCACAGCCAGGGCAGTCTCTGGCCTTTGATTCTGGGTTCTGGAGCCTCCTTTTCGTGGGCAGTCGTGGTTCACCAGTGCCCTCCAGCCGCCACTGGATACCCACCAGGCCCACTTCAGTATCCCAACTGCCAGCAGCTGATGGCCGAGCTGCCCAGCTTGCTTGCAGACGGTGACAGGACACGTCCCTCACCTCCTCCTTCCTCCTCAGGTCACTTAGCTCCTCCAGGCAGGGAGTGCTGGACGTTGCTGCTGTGTGCTAACACCAGTGCCTTGGGCCCCTGGGCCTTTGCACGTGCTGTTTCTTTGGCCTGAAAAAGGCTTCTCTTCCTTCATCCCTCAGCTTAGCCGTCCCCTCCTCCAGGAAGCCCTCTGGACTCTCGGTTCATGTGCTCTGGGTTATTGCAGCACCCCTCTTTACTCCAGGGGGGCACGGGATCCAGGAATGGCCCATAGGAAGCACCTGTGTCCCTCTAGCCCTGGCGATGGACCCACACTGGACCGGTCAGTACTGAGCGCTAGACTATGGCTGCCACTGTTGGTCTTGCTCTGCTTCCGGGGCCATCCAGCACCCCTCCGGGGAGAAGCTGTCTGAGGATGAGTCCAGTGCAGAAGAAAGCAGTGAGAGACAGCCAGAGGCCATGCCTCTGAGTCCCTGGATCCAGCGGTGCCTGAGGGTGCACGACTTCTCAATGACAGGAGCCAGGAAATCAGCTGCAATTTTAAATTAAAAAGTGAATAAATAATTATTTAAAGGTTATTGCACATTTTGCATTTTTATTTGAGATTCAGTTCTGCTTGAGCTGGTTTGAGTCGGCCCCTGTTCCTTACAGCTGACCGGAAAAACGTCAGACGCTTTCCCGCTGATCTTGGAGCCAGGCCTCGAGGCTGCGGCTTTTCCGCCAGGTTGGCTTGAGCCGGTCCTCAGCAGGACTTTAGCACTAGCTGTGCCTTTCACATGAGGACTTCACAGTTCACAGAGCGGGAGCTGGGCAGGGCAGAGGTGGCCAACGCTCAAGGCCTGGGAGGCTGTGTAGGCTCCAGGGCCATGCAGGCCGTTGGCAGCGGTGCCGGAGTCTTGGCTCTCTGTGCACTGATGCTGAAAAGAAATATGGAGACTGAGTTTTGGAGGAAAAAAACTAAAGACCGAATAGCTTTATTCTTTGCCAGGAGAAAGGGGAAACAGAGCAGGCTCGTGCCTCAAGAACCAACCCCCCCACCCTGTCCCTGGGGAATAGAGGAAGTTTTATATCCTGGGGCTTGTGGTCTGGGAGAGGCGATAAGGCTCAGAGTAATGAAGGTTTTGAATTTTTTTTCCTTTCCTTCTGCAACCGTATGGACAGAGCTGGTGTCAGGCGGCTCACCAACCAGGTCTGGTGGCCCTGAAGTTATCGGCCTGACTTTCTTTCTGAAATGCAGAATGCTACAGGGAGCATGTGTTGGGGGAAGAAGGTCAGGTGCAGAGTGCAATTCATAGGCAGTTAGAGAGTAATTAGCTTTGTGCAGCTCTGTGAAGGACAAGTCCAGCTACAAGTGTTTGTTAGCAGTAACAGCCAGAGAATAACCCAGCCTGCTTAACTCCTTCAGGCCCATTTGTGCTGTTTCTGCAGCCTGTTCCTTATTTTCTATCAGAAAACTCTCACTTCTATTTTTGTTCCAGCAGTGGGCCCAGGACCCAGGTCCCAGCCTTCTGCTCTGGGAAGTCCAGCTCGGAAGTCGCTGACCCTGTGGAGCTGGTTTATCCCTGCTGGATGGGGACCCCCAGGGCCGACCTTAGGGCCTGGCCTTGGATGAATCCTGGGGTGTCCAAAGGCCTGGGAGGGGGTGCTGGCAGCAGGACCTTGGCCAAGGACAGCCCACTGCTTCCTGGAGGCCTCACGAGGGACGTGTCTGTGGGCAGGGCTCTGCAACCCCATAGGGTCCCGAGCTGGTTTCAGTCCCAAGAAATGTGTTCGGTGGGGCCAGAGAGAGCTGGGTGAGGTTGAGTCTGAGAAGAGCTTCAGGCCCTGCGTGTCCCATCCACCCCGCCCGCCGTGCCTAAGCGACACCCAGGGAGGGGAAGGGGGTGCGGTGGGGGGCCCACAGCCTCTCCCAGGCCGACCTGGGGTGTGCTGAGGGTGGGGTGGGTTCTGTGCTCCCCCAGGTCGGTTCCTGCTGGGGGGTCAGAGGTGAGCTTCTCAGGCATACAAGGATTGAGATAACCCCAGAGACCCCAGAGACCCCAGCCCGGGAGCCTGGGCTGGACCTTGGTGACTGGGAGAGACTTGTTGTGTCAGAGAGGACATGGAGGCCTTTGGGCAGGCAGAGGCCAGTGGCAGGCCTTGACCCCTGAGGCCTGGACCGTCCCCACTGCCCTCCTGCTGGCCGGGGGCTGTAGGCCTGGGAATACCCTGAGCCTGGAGGTGGGCCCAAGTGCCCTTCTTGGCTTTGCCTGTCGGTGTGGAACCCCTGCCCCACCCTCTAGGAAGCTCAGGGAAGCACCTCTCCCTTCTGCATGGCCAGACCTCCTAGGGAGGCCGTGACTGTTCTCAGATCATGAGTCTACCTGACGATGGAGGAGGGAGTCTGGGGGTGCAGATGAGCCCCGAGGAGAGGGGTTGGGTCCTTTGGCAGAGGGGTACCCCCTGCTCTGCCCACCCAGGCTGGCCTGTCACTGCAGACCGCGGGGGAGGGAGGTGGTGATAGAGTTGGGGGTTGGCGCGGGGCTCCTGTGAAGGTCTGGGGGTGAGCTGGAGCCCCGAAGCAGGTGTGACCTCGAGGGGACGAGGGGTTGCCGTAGGCAGGGGCACTGGCCCAGGGCGGGGTGTCGGCCCTGGAGGCCCGACTTTGCCGGTGCTGGCGAAGGTCGCCGTGTACCCGGGGCTGAGCCGGGCAAGGTGAAGCATTGCTTCCTTTTCACAGGAGCCCGTGATGCTGGTGTTTGTGGGCGAGGGAAAGAGGCCCGCGGAAGGGAGATGGCCTGCCTGAGTCAGAATCACCCAGCCGCGGCTGGAGCTCCTGGGCCCACGCGTCCTCCAGCGCCCGGAACCCCGAGTTCACCATCCTTTGAGAGGGTGGCATTGCCAGGCACCCCCCTCACCAGCCCCCGCTTTCAAGGCCAGCTGCCCAGACGCCTGGAGAAGACACTGTCTCTGCTTGATGATTTGGTCCCAAGAGGGTTCTGAGTGGTCTGGAGATGGCGCTTCCTGGAGAGCGAGCCGGCTGCCTCCAGACTCTCGACTCCCTCTCCGTGTTCCCCTCGGTGCTCCCCTCCTGCCCTGCTCTGCTCAAGAGCCCACGTTCATCCGAGAAGTGATATTACATTGCCGGAACTTGTCACTGGAGCGGGGAGATGGGGGAGGACGACCCGGCCCCCGGCCCCGCCCTGGCCCGTGGCACTAGGACCCTTCTTCCCGCAGAAGACCAGCTTCCCAGCAGGTCCCGTCCCGCCGCTGGTCCACGCCCCTCCCGAGCCAGCACACAGCAGGTGCTCAGTGGAGCTGAACGCACGACTCCACTGAGGGCGAACTTCCCCCTCCCAGCTGGCTCTCAGGGTCCCGGGGTTCCGGGGCCACCCCTAAGTTCCTCCTGAAGACTTCCCAGGGCCCCACCAGGGCGTCCTGCGGGGAGGCCACTTACAGGTGAGTGTGGGTTCTCCATGCTCGAGGGGGCGCTGTCTGGGAGCCTGGGGGTCCAGGTAGGGGGAGGGCTAGGTGAGTAGTGGGGTGATCCAGATGGGTGGAGGGGTGCCCAGGCTGGGGTGGGGGGTACCCAGGAAAGGGAGGGGCAGAAGGACCTGGCGCTTGGAAAAGTCCAGGCGTGCTGCTTCTTTGGGCCTGAATATCTGACCTCACTTTTAATTTAAATAGAGTGATCATTTCAAAGATTGTTTCAAAGAACAAGCTATAAAAACTCTGTTCTGCAAATGTTTCTCCATCAGTTGAAACAGACGGTGTTTACCTTGGGCAAGAACCAAACAAACTCGAAGCCCGGAGTCCTAAAATCATAGCCGAGACGGAGGCCAAGAAACTGAGGACTGAGGCGGGGATGGGGAGGCGGGGTGGGGTGGGAGACAGCCCATCTGACGCTGGGGCCGGGGGAGGTCCTCGCGGTGGACCCCGCTATTCAGGCATCGCTGTCAGCGTCGGACACGCTGCTGGGTCCCTGACCTGCATTTCAGCTGGACAGTCTCCTGCCTCCCCGTCCCGACGCAGCCAGGCCGGGGGTGGGGGGGCCTTCCTGAGCTCAGGGCCCCTTTACAGCGAGGCCCCCAGCACTGTGATTTACATGACGCCAGGCCACCCCTCCCCACGCTCGGAGCTCTGACCAGGCTGGGCGGCTAGCCACCACCCCTCCGCCACCCTGGAATAACCCCTTACTCATTTGGTCAGCTGCATGTTAACTGTCTCCATGGGCAGAGGTTCCTGTATGTTTCAGTCCCTGATGCTTGGAGCAGACGCTCAGCGATGCTTGTCCAGTGAGCTCGGCGACGTAGCGAGTGACCACGACAGATGGGACTATGAGCAGCCCCAAGGCTGAGCCCCTCCAGTCCCAGCTCATGGGGTCTGCAGAAGGACCGGGGTGGGGGGGGCGGGGCGCGGAGTGGGGTAGGTGCTACTGCAGCCCCCGGAAGAAAAGCTGAGAGAGAGGGAGCCCAAGACCTCGAAGGAGCAGGCTGGGAACCCAGCTCGCCCTCATCGCGTAGCAGCCAGCCTCAGATCTAACTGCGAAGCAAGCCTTTCCCGAGGCACTTGGTTCTTCCCCAGGCACGAAAGGCTTGGGATCTCCTGGGCGGCAGAGGGGAGATCCACTGACCCGGGAAATCCCATGGACAGAGGAGCCTGGTGGGCTACAGTGCACGGGGTCGCAGAGTCGGACGCAGCTGAAATGACTTAGCATGCTGTTGCTGCCTCTAAGTCGCTTCAGTTGTGTCTGACTCTGTGCGACTCCATAGACGGCAGCCCATCAGGCTCCGCCATCCCTGGGATTCTCCAGGCAAGAACACTGGAGTGGGTTGCCATTTCTTAGCGTGAAAGACACACAAAGAGAAAGTGACTTTGACAAAAAGGGATTAATAGAGAGAGGAGAGGAGAAAGGCAGTTCCCCCGATGATGAAGCTAGAGATGATCATACTTGGTGAAGCCAGTCAAAAAGAGAAAGACGGATACTGCAGGACATCACTGACACGTGAAGTACGCAGTGAGACACCAACGCACTTCTCTGTGACGCAGAGACAGGCTCACAGACCCGGAGGACAGTCTTGTGCTGGCCCAGGGGGCGGGGGCGGGGGAGGGATGGAGCGCGAGGTTGGGGTTAGCAGGTGCCAGCTATTACTTACGGAATATGAGCAACGAGGTCCTGTTGCATAGCAAGCACTGGGCGCATAGTCGCTCGGTTCTGTCTGACTCTCTGTGACCCCATGGACTGCAGCCCGCCAGGCTCCTCTGTCTGTGGGATTCTCCAGGCAAGAATACGTGAGTGGCGTACCATGCCCTCCTCCAGGGGATCTTCTCAACCCAGGGATCAAACCCAGGTATCCCGCATTGCAGGCAGATTCTTTACCTGTCTGAGCCCCCAGGGAAGCCCATCAGTATAGCATAGGGAACTGTATTCAATATCCTGTGATAAACCACAATGGAGAAAAATATGAGAAAGAATGTACATATGTGTGTAACTGAATCACTTCGCTATCCAGCAGAAATTAACACAATGTGGTAAGGCAAATATACTTCAATTAAAAAAATACCAAAAAACAGGAGTAGGGATCTCTACTTCCAGCCAAAATGATGTAGCAGGGAACAATAAAAAACAACAAAAAACCCAGACCAAATGTATGACCCGATGGTGTTTGGGACATCAAATAGCATTCAGCTAAGGGGTATGATCACTGGGATACTGGAGGTGAGCCGAGGTGAGGAGAATCGTAGACGTTAGCACAGGAAGTCATCAATCATCAACCAACAAGGGAGATACGACGGAATCACAACAAATTCTCGATTAACCCAAAAGAAGACAGAAAAAGAGGAAAAGGAACAAAGAAAAAGTGGGAAAGGAAATAGCAAAATGGTAGATTTAAACTCAATCATTAGTAAATACACTAACTATAAGTGTTCTAAACGCTGCAGTATAAAGGCAGAGGCTGTCGGCTGGAGAGAGAAAAAGTGAGATCCAATGATACGCTGCTTATAAGGGACTTTGTTTCATTTCTTTAAATGGAAGTGTTTTTAATTTACAATATTGTGTTAGTTTCAGGTGTATATCAAAGTTATTCATGTATGTATATTAGATTATTTTCCATTATATGTTATTACAAGATATTGTATATAATTTTCTATGCTACGCAGTAGGTCCTTCTTGTTCATCTGTTTTATATAGTAGTGCATATATGTTAATCACATATAATTAACTAATGGGATTAATCCCTTAGTCCCAATTAATCCTCCCTTTCCCCTTTGGTAACTATTAATTTGTATTCTATACGAGTCTGCTTCTGTTTTGCATATAGATTCATTTGTATTATTTTTCAGATTCCACATTAAGTGATGTCATATATGTATTTCTCTGTCTGATTTACTTCACATAGTTTGAAAATCTCTAGGTCCATCCCTGTGGCTGCACATGGCAATGTTTCATTCTTTTTTATGGCTGAGTGATTTTCCACTATAGGTATATATGCATATTGTATACATATTGATATATACACACACACAGAGCCTTAAGCAAATGAATCACCCAACAGACCTAACTGACATTTGTAAGCACTCTTTCGTACCTCAGTGGAAACATTCACAGAGAACTTTCACCAAGACAGACCAAATCCGAGTCATACAATTGGTCTCAGTAACCTAAAAGGATTCCAATGATTTAAAGTGTGTTTTCTGGACACAATGGAACTAAATTAAAATTCAACTGCAGCAGCTAGGCAACCCCAAATATTCGGAAACCAACTAACACACTTCCATATAACTCTTGGGTCAAAGGAGAAAGCAGGCGAAAAACGAGAACCTATTTTGAACCAAATGACGTATCAGAATTTACGGCGTGTATCTGGAGCAGTACTTGGAGGGAATGCTTGCATCAGAAAAGACGACTGGTCTCAGATCAGTGAACTTAGCTCCCACCTTTAAGAAACAGGAAGAAGAAGAGCAAATTGAAGAGAGGAAACAAATCAGAAAAGAGGAAACATAAACAGAGTGGAAAATCAGTGGAATAGAAAACAGGAAAATAATAGAGAAAACAAGTGAAACCAAAAGACGCTTTTTTGGAAGATCAACACAGTTGATAACCTCTAGCCAGAGTGATCAGGAAAAAGAGAAAGAAGATGCATATCTCCAGCATCAGGATGGAGGGAGGTGATGTCATCAGATTCTACAGGTATTTGAATGATAACAAGGGACTATGATGAACAACTGAAGGCTGATAAAAGGGTGACTAAGATGAAATGGACAAGTTCCTTGAGAGACACAAACCATCAAAGCTTGCTGGAGAAGAAACAGCATCTGAGCAGCTGCACCTGCATTGAAGAAATAGAATTTGTGGTTAAAACCTTTCCATAAAGTGAACTCCAGGCCCAGAGGGCTCCACTGGAGGGTTCTACCCCAGGCCTGAGGAACAGAGGAAGCCAGCGTGTACATTCTCCCAGGAAGCTGAAGGGGAGGAAGCCCCTGCCCTGCTCGCTTACCGGTTCCCTGTGTCTCTGCCGGGGGTCGGTGGTGTTGAGCCGAGAGGGAGGATACTCTCCACTCCCGAACGTCAGCACTCGGCTGGGATATCCACCGTTGTTGTCCAGTCGCTCAGTTGTGTCCGACTCTTTGCGACCCCACGAACTGCAGCACGCCAGGCTTCCCTGTCCACCACCAACTCCCGGAGCCTGCTCAAACGATGTCCATTGAGTTGGTGATGCCATCCAATCATCTCATCCTCTGTCGTCCGCTTCTCCTCCCACCTTCGATCTTTCCCAGCATCAGGATCTTTTCCAATGAGTCAGTTCTTTGCATCAGGTGGCCAAAGTATTCAGCTTCATCAGTTCTTCCAACGAATATTCAGGACTGATTTCCTTTAGGAGGGACTGGTTGGATCTCCTTGCGGTTCAGAGGACCCTCAGGATGCTCATGGGTAGTGCCAAGTGCTCAGATAGGGGAAACATCCCTTAAATTAGCACCGCCTCATCCGGCCCCCTGCAAGCGTGGAGTGCACATTATTTTGCTGAGTTTTCACAGCCCCCACGGTGCTAGGAATTATTTTCCTGATTTTAAAGATGAGGAAACAGGTTCAGAGAGTGCAGTGACTTGGCCGTAGACACGCAGGCAGCGAGCAGAGGTTCCAGGCCCGTGAGCCAGCGCTGCTTCCAAATGGGCTCATGGTGCTCCCGGCGAGGCTGGAGGGTGGGTGGCGTTGGCCTAAGGTTGGTGACACGTGGGACTCAGGGAGGGTGGGAGGACAGGTCAGCGGGAGGAGGAGGACTTGTGAGCTCTCAGGGCGCCGTGACCGTACCGCTTCCCTGGGGCAGAGGGGAAGGCTTGGCTGGCACGCGGGGCTTCACCCGGGGGTCTTGAGCAGAGGGTGGCAGGTCGTGGGAGCCCAGGGAGGTTCTAGAGCAGGTGTGTGGGCAGGTGAGGACAAAGCCCCAGGAGGAGGACGGGGCAGCGAGCTCAGAGCCGTTCCCGCGGTGCCGAGCTCAGGCCGGAGTCGGGAGAAGCGGGCGAGTTGCTCCAGGAGGAGACCTGGGCTGGGAAGGGTCACTTCAGAGGGGGCTCAGAGTCCGGGGGTGCAGGAGGCCACCTGGGCACGAGGTATAGGGGGGCGTGGGTCTGGGGGGCGTTCGGGGAGGTTGAGATTTGGGAGCAGAGGGCCCAGGGTGGGAGCCCCCTGGCACATCCAGGCCCAGGGAGAGGACTTGGGTCAGAGACACTGGACAGGGAGGCGGAGGTGGAGGCCGAGCCGCATCAGGCCATCTTGGGGCAGGTCTGAACGCCGCCAGGGTGACCCCTGGGTGGCTGGGGATGCAGACACTGCTGAAGGAAGGGGAGACAGGGCCTGAGGGCGCAGGTGGCAGGAGGCGGCTGGTGGCTCCAGACGGCCCTGGGGACTGTGACTCACCCAGACTTCCCAGGAGCGAGACTGGCTTCTCCAGGGATGTGGGGCGGGGGTGGGGGAAGCTGGCCAGGCACCCTGAGGCGTCACGGCCCAGAGGCCACCACCCCACCACTGCACCTGCCCTGGGAGGTCCCAGGCCTCCTGGGGGTGGAGACAGGCAGGGACCAGTCACTCTGCTTCTTTTACAGAAAATTCTGCCTATAGTCAAACAGATAAAGGATGCTGAGAGGCCAAACCCCTCCCACCCTCATGGGCTGCAGGTGAGCCCAGACTGAGCACTTCTGAGGCTCTTCCCTGGCTTCTTAGAGTGTCTGCACGGTCACCACACAACACGCTCACCCTGGGGTTTGCCAGCCCGCACGCCGGTTACGGTGGTCGAGGCCACAGCTTTCCCAAGCTGGCCTCTCCTCCCCATCCTTTTAAGGTGCCCCTGACTCTGGTCTGGGTTGGGGCCTCCAGGCCAGCCTGCCCGAGTTTGAACCCTGCCTCTGCAGTTGGCAGCTGTGTGGCCTCGGGCAAGTTACTAAGCCTCTCTGTGCCTGTTTCCCCATCTATAGAGTGTGTGAGTGACGGTCGGGGTTATTATAGAGTGATGCTTGGGGTCGCCCAGTGCAGAGAGACCCACCAGCGTCAGCTGTCCCTGCTGGGCTGTGCGTAGCTCCATTCTTGGCTGAGTTTTCCTTTTCTTGAAGTTAATTACCTGCTTCGCTTTTTTTTTTTAACAAATATTTATTTGTTTCTTGCCGTGCTGGGTCTTCGTCGCTGCTCAGGCTTTTCCTTTAGCTGGAGAGGGTAGCGGCTACTCTGGTGGTGTGCGGGCTTCTCGTTGGCTTGGCTTCACTTGCTGCAGAGCGGCACGGACTCTAGGTGTGCCGGCTCACGAGTTGCAGCTCCCGGGCTCTGGAGCACAGAGTCAGGAGTTGTGGCCCACAGGCTTAGTTGCTCTGCGGCACGTGGCATCTTCCTGGACCAGGGATTGAACCTATGTCTCTTGCACCGGCAGGCAGATTCTTCACCACTGAGCCACCGGGGAAGACAATTACCCATTTTTCATTTGCTTATTTTCTATGTATCTATCAGCGTTCTCCAGTGAAAAGAACCACATGTGTGCGGCAAATCTGCCTGCCAGTGCAGGAGACACAGGAGACGCAGGTTCGATCCTTGCATGGGGAAGGTCCCTTGGAGAAGGTAATAGCAACCCACTTCAGTATTCCTGCCTGGAGAATCCCATGGACAGAGGAGCCTGGCAGGCTACAGTCCATGGGGTTGTGAAAACACATACACACGTGCATGTGTGTATATATATGTGTGTGTGTATGAGATTATTAATAATATATATTAAAATATAAATTAATTATATATTGTATATATTATATACTTATATAATTAATTATTTAATATATATATAAAGAGTTGTTTTCAGAGAACTGGCTTTGTGGGGTCTAGCTAAGTTTGAAGTCAGGGTGGAGGTCTAGGGGCTGTAGAGGGTGGGATGGAGGTTCCGAAAGAAATGTTGACAACCTCGTCCCAGAGCCTGTGAACCTGACCCTATCTGAGGAAAGGGTTTTGCAGATGTGCTTAAAAGTGTCTTGAGATGAGACTGTCCTGGATGGGCCCTACATCCAACAACGGGGGCCCTTATAAGACAGGAGAGGAGGCCCAGACGTGCACGGGAAGGAGGCCAGGTGGAGACGGGGGCAAAGGTGGGGGTGACGCGGGCAGGTGCCCGGGGCCACAGGAGCTGCAGGAGGCGGGAAGACCCTCCCTGGAGCCCCCAGAGGACGCCCGGCCCTGCCGGCCCCTGGACTTCGGACTTCAGCCTCCAGGGCCGGGAGAGAGCAGGGTCCCGTTGCTTCAAGTCCCCAGTCTGCGGGCCTTTGTTACAGCAGCCCCAGGACGCTGGTCCCGGGGGGTCTCGGGAGCACCCAGGGTCTGTCCGGCAGCGTGTGGGTGCCTGGCGCTGGGCCAGGGTGAAGCTGGAGGGGCCCCCGTGTCATGCAGGGGCAGCCACTCGGGACTGCTCCTCCCGAGGCTGTCCCTGTCACCTTCCCACGTCCTCAGGAGGGGCCTCCACCCGAGCTGGGGGCCAGAGCACGCTGTGTGCCTCCCTGGGGGACGGGGAGGGGGCTCAGGGCTCCCCCCGGGCAGCCCATCCCCTTGGTGGTGCTGGGGTTGGGGGATACCTCCTTCTGAGACACGATCTCAAGGTCTGGACAGCAGCATTTCCTGAATGAAAGAATGAATGAATGAGGTGTGCAGCGGAGCTAGGGTGAGGCCTCACGCCCAGGCCGTGAATCTGGCTGGCTGCGGCGGGGTCGGTCCTGAGGAGGCCTGAGGATTCCCAGAGGCACAGTAGTCCTGCCTGGCCTGTGAGCTCCGGTGAAACCCCAGTGTCCCCCCAGTCTGGGGTTGGGGAGCCGGCCTGGGCCTCAGGCATGCAGACGCGGGTCCTGGGGGGACCCGCAGCGTCCTGAGGACGGCAGCCCCCTCCCACGAGGCCTGACTCACCACGTCCTGCCAGTCGCGGCCGCCGTCGGATGATTCAGCCCTGCCATCGCACAACATTTGCCGTTTTTCTCACCAGTTTCTATTTTGAAAGCCGTGTCCTTTCGCATCTGTAGTCATTCTGGGCCTCTTTTTACTAGAACCTTCAGCGCCCTTTAACACATTTTATACTCGTTGAAAAGGACGGGCTTAAAACGGTCGTAAACCTCAAGGCTAATTCCAGACGCTCTACAGAGCGGACGTCGGCGGTGGGGTCTTGGGACCCCCATGTGGCCCCCGCCCCCTGGTCCCCTGGCTGGGTTGTGGGCAGCGTGTCAGGCCCACCCATGGGTTCCTGCTCTGCCCAGGGGGGCCTTCTCCCGTCCAAGTACTAACCGGGCCCCACCCTGCTTCGCTTCCGAGATCAGATGAGACCGGGCGAGGTCAGCGTGGCATGGCCGTAGACCAGCAGGCCGTCTCTGTTTCCTTGAAGAGACCGATTCTGAGATACCCTCAGCATGGCCTGCCTCAACCCTCTGTTAACCCGGGGGGTAGGGCTAGGGGGCTTCTCGAAGGCAGCTCTGATGCCCCGGGAAGGGCTGCTCGGTCTCTGGGAGGGTCCCTGGGCCTTCGGTCGTCACAGCGGACCGGTCTGGGCAGGGGTCCAGGGTTCCCACCCGTGTGTTCTCCCTCGAGTCTGGTTTGGGTCTAGGGGGAGCGACTGTCCCCCTGGACGCCCAGGAGATGGGACTGCAGAGCCGGGCCTCCGGGAGGGGCCGGGGCTCTCAGCCCTGGGCCAGCAGGGCCCGAGGGGCAGGGACCCTTCTAGAACATGCCCCAGACAGAGGCTGACACTCAGACAGTGCTGGGCGGTGAGCCTGGCCCTCCTGGAGCCTTGGGGCGCTGAGACACGCGTGTTTGGACACCAGCTCCTCTGTCTCCTGATGCTCGAGGCCGTCCCATGGCATGGCTGTCACAGGCTGTGGGGCTTATCGGGGTGCTCTGTCTCAGGACAAGGGAGCAGGTCTGGGCAGGGAAAGCAGAAGGGGTCCCTGGAGCCCCGTCCCTCGGTCCCTCGGCGAGCTGGGTGTGCGGTCGGTCTCGCGAGGGCCCCGCTCATGGTGGGGAGGCGGGCCTCCCGGTGCAGCCGTTCCCCCCTGGGATGGAAGGCAGAGCTCCAGCTCCGGGGCTTCCCTGGAGGCTCAGATGGTAAAGAACCTGCCTACCGTGCAGGAGGCCTGGGTTTGATTCCCGGGTCTGGGAGACCCCCTGGAGGAGGAAATGGCAACCCACTCCAGTAGTCTTGCCTGGAGAATCCCAGGGACAGAGGAGCCTGGAGGGCTGCCAGCCATGGGGTCGGGAAGAGTTGGACACGGCTGAGAGACTAAACCACCAAAAGCACCGGGGAATGGAGCAGCTGAGACCCCCGGAACAGCGGGTGGTGCAGCAGATAAGGGGACGGGGCCCCCCTGTTTCCACCACGGTCCACACGCGCCTCTGAATTCACATGGGGACGTACACTGTCCACCACGATCCACATGTGTGCTACCGAAAATTTGGGATGAACACACAGACTGTGAGAGAGAGAGAGAAAGAAAAACAGAGACCAAGAATGGAAGAGGAAAGGAGGGAAGGAAGGAAGGTACGACGTAGAATTTCGTCATATAGGACTAGCCGTGATTGACTCAGGGGCGTGTTTTAGTATAGATTTTAACCTTTTTTTGAAAAATTAAATTAGGTTTTTCTCTGTTACCTTTGACCTCCTCCACTCCTTTCTTCCCTCCTCCTCTTTGCCCCAGCAACCAGCAACATATCTCTGTACTTATGAGCTTGTCTATTTAAAAAAAACTTTTTTTTTCAGACACCACACACGAGTGAGATCATACGGCATTCATCCTCCTCTGTCTGATCGCTTCACTCAGTGCCAGACCCTCAGGGTCCGTCCACGTTGTCAGAAATGGCAAGGCTTCATTCCTTTCCATGGCTGACATTCTTTCGTTGTACACACGCTGCGTCTTCTCTTTCCACTCACCCGTCCGTGGGCACTTGGTCGCTTTTATGTGTTGGCTCCCCAGGTGGCTCAGTGGAAAAGTTTCGCCTGCCCGCACAGGAGAGGCAGGAGACGCACGTTCGATCCCGGGTCAGGAAGATCCCCTGGGGAAGGGAATGGCTACCCTCTACAGTATGCTTGCCTGGAGAATCCCATGGACGGAGGAGCCTGGCGGGCTACAGTCCACAGCGTTGCAAAGAGTCGGACACCACTGAGCGACTAAGCATATGTGCCTGCCCGTTTTTAAACTGGACTCTTTGGCCTTTTTGCTATTGAGGTCTATGAATTCTCCATGTGTTTTGAACGTTAGCCCTCTGTCAGATGATGCGCTTTGCCAACACGTTCTCCCATTTGTTCGCTGCCTTCTTACTCCGTCGACGGTTCCTCTGCTGCTGGGCGGGAGGTTCTCAGTGTGATGTAGTCCCACGTGTTTATTTGTGCTTTTGCTTTTGCATCCAAAGCTCAGTATAGCTTTTTTATTCTTTTAACGTACTTTGTGCCTGAGACACACGGCTGAGGACATTCTGCATATAGTGACTTTCGGGCTTAATTGAGAAGACAATGGGATGACACACGGGGGCAAGCTTGATGGATGGTGGTGCAGATCTGGTGTGTCACTGGGAGCATTGTTGGCCTCTCAGTGCAAAAATAGCCCTGTGACTTGTGACATTAAATATAAGCTAGAACATCACCGTGGAGGAACTCGTAACTCAAGTACTGCGGCGAGAAAAACTGCCTTCATGTGAGTCAGGGCTGCTTTCTTTCTCTAAAGGGGGAGAGTGAAATATTCTGTCCAGTCACTGCTCTTGGCCTTGTGTCCAGGCTGCCAGTGCCTTCCTGATGGAAGGACCAGGCACCAGGAAGAGACATGAGGCATCCTCAGACAGGCCTGGACTCTCCGTCTGAAGTGCAGGGTCACAGGTCAGGATGGACCAGACAGGGGTTTTGACCTAAAAGAGGACAAGTTCATGCGCTTTCTCCAGTTGGTCAGAAGCACCTTTGGTAGCCTGTGCCCAGAGGCGGGGCAGGGGGGGTGGGCGTGGGGCCGCACTGGCTTCACGGACCACGCCCCCTAGCCCACCCCGGGTCCCCAGGCCGCAGTCTTAGAAGATGGAGTCCTTAGCTTTGAATCGCCTCCGTGGGCGGGGGGATGGGGTCATCTTTAAATGTCTTTCCAGAGGCGTTCACGAGGACAGAACAGGCCCGCCCCTTAACCCGGGAGCCTCTGACCTTCAGGAGCAGGTGGGCACCCAGGCTGGGGGCGGGGTACCAGACCTTTTTGCCGACCTCCCCAAAGGCCTCCGGCCTCCGTTCCCCCGCCGCCCGCCTCGGGTGGCACAGTTAGCCCAGCGCAGGGGGCTGCTTCGTCGTTGTTGCTCACTCTGTGTCCAGAACCTGGACTCCCCTTGAACAGGTTTGTGTAACACTTTTGACTACAACCCCCGGCCCCTCTCCCAGATGCCCGTGTCGCCAGCTGGTCACTGTTGGCCCCCGGGTTGTTCCACCTGCCTCCCGGTGGGGCGGGTGTCTGCTCCCCCTCCAGCTCGGATCTCAGCATCCTCTCAGGTCAAGGTGTCATGTCTTCCCTCCCATCTGCTCCACACCCCGCATCCCCTTTTCCCCCATGTAACTTCGCATTCCGCTGCCGCCAGGGCCTGTTCGTCCTCACCCACTTTCTTTGTTGCTGTCTTCACCTGATCCTCCTGTGCTCCCCTGGAGGTTTCCAAAATGAGCTTCTGGCTCCCCCATAAGCCATTTTCGGGGCGCCATCTCCCCTCCGAGGCTCTCAAAGGAAGTTGTGTCTGATTCGACCTGCGGCGTTTTTCAAAGGCTTTTTCTCTTCCTGGTCCTTGGGTGAGAAAGGAGCAGCCCCTGTGGTTTGACCACAGCCTGGAGAACCGTCGGCCCTTGGCCTGGACGGCTGCGCCGGGGAGGACAGTCTAGCCCCTCCTTGGGCCCCTGGGGTCCCCGGCCCTGCTCTGCGGGGAGCCCCATCCCCCCGCTGGGTGGGCAGACACATGGAAGGGGTGGCTCCTCCGGCTGTGGGTCGTCAGGGCTCCCTCTGCCTGCCACCCTGCAGGCCGCCATCCAACAGATCTGGGCCCCTCCCGGCGAGGCTGTCCCCATCGCCTGCTCCGTCTATCTATCTATCAGCAGAGCCCATGGACGGAAAAACTTGCTTCTGATGATGGAAAAGAGATGAGATGAAGCACCTCCCCACGTCCACCCTGCAGGCTTCTCTGCGCCCGTGAGGGAGGGGCCGCCTCCGTCCTCAGGGTCCTGAGTGCTGTCCTTCCACGAGCCCATAGTCGGCGAGGCTGCATCGGGTCCACCTGGAGCCAGAAGCACGAGGACTGTTCTAGGGTTTCCCACCCGGACGACTCTGCTCCTCTCCTTAACGAGTGCTTGTTTTTGCAGGACAGAGGCGATGCCTCGAGTTCTCTCTGCATCCACTTTGGGTCTGACGTCGTGATGGCCGCAGAGCTGATTCTTGGTGCAGTGGTTTCCTCTCCTGTTGGGCTGAGAGCTCGAAGCTCCTGGGTTTGGAGTTGGTGGAAGGACCTGTGTTGTGAGATAAGCCCGCACATCCACGTTAGTTAGGATCTAGCGCAGGTGTCCGCGTGGTGGCGTGTTCTGGGCTAACATGTCCTCTCACTGCTGATCAAACAGTCTTTCTGTCATGGTGAAATCTGCCTGGGTTGAGCCTCAGTTTTCTGTCTGTAACATGGAGCTGATGGTACCCACTGCCTTGGGCGTTTTTATGGGAAGCGTGAGGCCTGGTACAGGCTTCCCAGGTGGCTCTAGTGATAAAAAAACAACCCGCCTGCCCATGCAGGAGAGGTAAGAGATGTGGGTTCGACCCCTGGGTTGGAAGATCCCCTGGAGGAGGGGATGGCAGCCCACTCCACGGGAGGCGGGGTGACCTGCTGCTGCCCTTGTCCTGCCTGGAGGAGACAGGCCCCCTGGTTCGTGGCCCCTCGAGGAAGCAGCCCCTCCCCAGCCCCACGGGCGCTGCCCGGCGGGCTCAACTCTCCCAGCTTGCCGGCTCCGCCCTGCTCCGCCCTGAGCTCTGCCTGCTCGCGTTTTCCGGGCTCAGCTCCTTCCTTGGGCCTCGGGCGGCGGGAGTCCGTCTCTGCCCAGAAGCCCGCCCTTCTGTCGGGTTTTCTCACTTCCGCCAGGCCCTTTGCCCTCCTCCCCTCACCCGCTCCCCTTTGCCTCCTGGTTACCTTTGTCCTGGTGCCCCCCCGTCTGACTACAATTCCCTCAGAGCAGGGGTGGGACCTGTTCTGATGACCATATCACCCTCAGCATCATATCTGCTTTGTGGGCAATGGTGAAAGGACCTTTAAAAATTTTTAATTAAAACCACAAAAAAGACCCTGATGCTGGGGAAGATTGAAGGCAAGAGGGGAAGGGGACAACAGAGGATGAGATGGTTGGATGGCATTGCTGACTCAATGGACATGAATTTGAGCAAGCTCCGGGAAGGACAGGGAGGAAGGACAGGGAGGCTGGGCGTGCTGCAGTTCATGGGGTCGCAAAGGGTCAGACATGACTCAGCCACGGAACAACAGAACACATCACGTGAAACTGACCACTGTGATCATCCTAAGGGTGCAGTGAAAGTGCACATTCAGGGTATCAGGTGCATCTACACTGTCAGCCGTCACTACCCGCCTTGACTCTCTTCATCTGGGAAATCAGAAACTCCGTCCCCATTCCACACAAACTCCCCACCTCCCTCTCCTTCCAGCCCCCCATCTCCGTTCTCTGTCTCTAAACCTGACTCCTGCAGGGACCCCCTGGGGAGGGAGGGACCCACACAGGATGTATACTTTTGTGTCTGCTTTATTCCACTTGGCCTCATGTCTTTAAGACCCTCCCCTGTTGTAGCCTGAGTCACAGTGTCCTTCCTTTTTAAGGCTGAATCACACTATGAACACATTTCGAATGTGTGCATACAACCCTTCTGAGACTTAACCTCTGTTTGGACCCTTCCAGGCAGAGGCCCACCCATTACTGGGCAGCTCCGATACCTAGACCGCTGTCTCTTCGTGCCGAGTGGGTCCTGGCACCGCACTTTGGGGTCAAGGAGACGTCCACTCCTCCAGTCCCACAGTCGTCCTTCAGAGACCTGGAGACCAGAGTCCCCGAGTCACTGGGTCCTGGGCGGTGGTCGTTCACCCCTGGGCAGCCCAAGGCACTCATGAATCACACTCGTTGCCCACTGGCTGCCCAGGGGTGCAGAGGCGTGGAGATGGTGTCTTGGCCGAGCCTCTGCTGACCAGCCTGGACACACTCGTGGATTTGCATGAGGCCAAATAAGCATGAAGGAGCCTGTTTTCCTCTTGAATCTCACTCCACCCTCTGGATTGGCCTCCATGGGCAGAGCTGAGCAGTCGTCTTTGGCAGCCAGAGCTACCCACATGTGTAGATGGCGAGTCACAGCGCCCGGGGCTCCTAGGGCGTCCACACCACCAGCATCTCCACACCATCTCCCTTCCGTCATCACCCTGCATACAGCATCCATGTGCTGTGGAACCCGGGAGCCTGGGGCCTTGGGGGAGACAGAACGGGGGGGGTTCCTTGACAGCCCGTCTCCGGGGGCATCAGGAGAAGCCTGGCTGCAGGCGGCTCCTGCCTTCGGGCGGCGGTCAGCAAGGGGGTGTCATGGGGTGCATGCTGGCCTCCCGCAAAATATACCCACGTTCCCCTGTGAGCCCCCGAACCTGTGAGTGGGACCTTATTTGGAAAAAGCACCTTTGCAGATGTTAAGGATCCTGATACGAGGAGGTCACCCTGCATTCTGGGACTGGCCCTAAATCTAAGATGTGTCTTTATGAGAGAGAGGAGAGGAGACACCCGGGGGAGGAGGCCACATGATGTCAAAGGCAGGGAGTGAGCGATGTGGCTCTGGGCCCTAGGGCGCCTGGAGCTCCCAGGAGCAGGGAGAGGCAGGAAGGGCCCGCCCGTGGAGATTTTGGAAGGACCACAGCCTGTCTGGTTTTGGACCTGTGTCCTCTGGAGCCATGAGAGAATCAACTTTGTTGTTTTAACCCTCAGCATTTGGTCCTCTGTTATGCTCCACGTAGGATCCTCATCTAAGTGCTCCAGGAAGTCTTCCTGGACCAGGGTCCCCAGAAGCCCATTGTCCTGGGGCGGTCGTGGGGAGGAGGCCTCCAAGGAGGGCCCAGTAGGTAGCCTCGTGGGAGGGGCAGAGTGATTCTGGAACATTCCAGGAGGTGGTGATTTGACATCCCTGGTTAAATACAGTTCGTTGGTCACCACGTGGCTGAGAACCCTGGAGCCGGGCTCCTGGCCACACTGCTATGAGTTGATCAGAGGGCAGGTGGCTGGTCCTCTGGCGTTTCTGGGTTAGCCCCCTCTCAAGGGCTAGGTGGGAAAAGAAAGGATTGCCCAGTAGCAAACCTCAGCCTAGTTGGCTTTAGAGAAATCACTACATAATATTACGTTTCATGAGACATCAGATGACGTGGAAAATGCATGATAAATACCAGGAGATGCCACCTGCCCAAGGGCCAAGTGAGCTCAGCAGGGCCTGGGGAGGCAGGGTGGGGCCTGGGGCTCTGTGACCTCTGGCAGCGGGCCCTGCTCCCCGGGCTTGACCAGGGGGCCTGTCTCTGCACCACCACCCCGAGGACCTCTGCCAGGCGTGCCAGTCTGGGCAGGGGAAGACATGAGTGCCAGTCAGCGAAGCTGGCTGCCGGGTCAGAGAGAGCGAGCAGGAAAATCCAGGGAAATGCCCGGTGGTCCAGTGGTGAGGACTGGGCACTTTTCAAGCTGTGTCTGGGTTCAATTCCTGGTCAGGGAACCGAGATCTTACAAGCTCCATGGCATGGCAAAAAAAAAAAAAATGCAAGTACTCCAAAGCCCATTCTTTGCCCCCAGATCAGTGCCTCGGTGGTCCGTGTGTACTGAGGGGTTCCCTGAGGCAGGGGTCAGACACTGACCACCCCCTGGGTGTGGGGCAGGGGCTCTGGCAACGATGCTGCGCTGGGGAGGGACAAGGTGGGGGGCGGTCTGTGACCTCGAGCACGGTGCTCCTCCTCTCCTGGGGGTGAGGCCCCTCTGTGCACAGAGGCTTGGCCCCCTCCCCACCCTGCCTGCCCTGCCTGCCTCCCCGCCCACTTTGGGTTCTCCCCAGGTCCACGAAACAGTGTACAAATTGCCGGCCTGAGATCCGACCCTTTTGTTTTCTGCGGACTGGTGGAAGCCTTGCAGAGACGCCCAGGCCCTCAGGACCCCTTGCTTCTCCCCAGGCCTCTAGCAGGTAGCCCAGCTGAACGCGGCCTGAGGGCAGCGGTCTCCTCTGCACTCTGCCCACCCCGCCCCTGCCAAGCCCCACCCCCGGCCATCAGCAGTCTGCTGGTGGACGTCACCTTCAGACGCCTCTGCTCCTCACCCCAGACCCATCAGCTTGGTCCCGGCCGCCTCTGCTTCTTCCCGGACTGTTCCCGGGGCCTGGACCTGGTTCCCTGGCTCTCAGCCTGCCTGCCGTCGAGACTGTGTCCAGAGAGAGGCTGGCCCTGCTGCCACCCACGGTGGGCAAACCCCTGTCCGGGTGCTGTGACCCTTGGGTCTCAGCCTCCAGTCCTGGCTGGGGCTCTGGGGCTCCGTGCCTCCGTCAGAGGAAGGGGAATCGGTGAGTCGATGGAGGGCTCGTGGTTGAGCGCGCCTGCCTCAGGGCCTTTGCACCTGTGGCTCCTCCCTGATTTCACACAGTCTCTGTCCCTCTGCAGGGACACCTCCCTTGAGCCTAAATTGCCTGTTTCCCGTCAGTTCACCCTGCTGAAGCGTCAGTTCCGCCGCTTCCTGCCTCCCTCCACGCTGCCCCCCAAAGTCTCCCCCTCCTCCTTCCAGCTAAGCTGCTGCTCTGCTTATACCACTCACTGTGGTCCCCCTGCCCAAGACCCCGGAGCCTGACTCCTGCTGGCTTCGAGGTCCTCAGCAACCAGAGCGGTGTCTGCAGACCAAGACGGTCTTCACAAATACTTGTTGGAGGAGTGGGGTGTGTGTGCTCAGAGTGAAGCGTTGCAGCAGGAGGAGCCCCTGGTGGTGGTCCAGTCCTGGCCCCATGGTCTAGGACAAGGCCGGGGCGGGCGAGGAGGTGCAAAGAAACGTGAGCAACCCGTGGCTCCCACCCGCGTCCCAGAGGATCCTGTCCACCAAGTGGGACCAGGGACCATTATCTCCACTTGCTGAGGGAGAAGCAGGCCCAGGTGATGGGTTAGCTCCTCAGCCGTCCCTCCGGCATCCAAAGCCCCGGCTCTTTCTGCTGCTGCAGTCTCGGCGGGCAGACTGGGACAACCCCGGGTGCTAGGGAGGTGCAGCCGCGGCCTGATCAGCCTCTGGGAAGAACGGAGAGAGGTTACGGGAGGTTCTGGGGTGCCGCCCCTCGTCCACCTGCCTGTCCCGAGGAGGCTGCCCACCTGGGCAGAGGCTGGCATAGCCTGGGTCCTCGCGCTCCGCAGTTCCTGAACCCATCCATCTCGTCTGTGCCCGTCTGTCTGGTCTGCTGCTCTGGGAAGTTCCCCCGAAGTGCCTGTCCCGGGACAGACACATCTCAGACTCCCGCAGGGCTCTGGGCTGGCCTGGTGTGTCCCCGGGGAGGGGGCCTCCTCCCGCACGGCTGTCAGAGTCTTGATGGGAGCTTGGTGTGTTGCTGTGGCCTCGGGAGCCCAGTCGCCCCCCCAGGACCGGCTCCTCTGCTGGGGACTCCCCAAGAGTGCCGGGGAAGGGCACTGGCAGGACCCCGGGGCGGGCTGAGGGGGTCCGGTTGCTCCCAAGTGCGGGGGGCCTCCTGGTGCCAGTACAGCCCCCAGGGCTCCTTATATGGATGCAGAGTGGAGTCAGCCCCGGGTCGGGGGCAACCTCCTCGCCGGCCGAGGGCCCTGGTCACCTGTAGGGGTTCCTGTTCTGATGGGCGGCTGGACCCAGGACTCAAGGCTGAGCTGAGACCGGGGTCTCCTGGTGAAAGAGCATGCAGGGACAAGGGGACACTGCGGTCTGGTCGCCAAAGGAAGGGTCAGCTCCCGGGGGCAGTGACAGGCCTTCTGTCCCCGGCTGGGGGAGGAGAAAGTCTCTTCTGAAACCCTGAGACACACCAGGGTGGCTCACACCCAGCCCGAGAAGTTTCAGAGGCACCAGGCCTAGGTCTTTTCCTCTGGGGTGTTTCTCCCAGAGGTGCTGCTTATTTCTGATGCTTGATTTGAGTTGTTCTCTGTATGAATATTAGTAATCAGTGAACTAAAATGAACTGAAATGGGCAAATTTAATTCAGATGACCATTATATCTAGGGCTTCCCTGATAGCTCAGTTGGTAAAGAATCTGCCTGCAATGCAGGAGACCCTGGTTTGATTCCTGGGTCGAGAAGATCCCAGAAGGGATAGGCTATCCACTCCAGTATTCTTGGGCTTCCCTTGTGGCTTAGCTGGTAAAGAATCCACCTGCAATGCGGGAGACCTGGGTTGGGAAGATCCCCTGGAGAAGGGAAAGGCTACCCACTCCAGTATTCTAGTCTGGAGAATTCCATGGACTGTATAGTCCGGGTCACAAAGAGTTGGACACGACTGAGTGTGGGCAAGAACCCCTTAGAAGAAATGGAGTAGCCCTCATAGTCAACAAAAGAGCCTGAAATGTAGTACTTGGGTGCAAACTCAAAAATGGCAGAATGATCTCTGTTTGTTTCCAAGGCAAACAATTCAATATCACAGTAATCCAAGTATATGCCCCAACCAGTAATGCTGAAAAAACTGAAGTTGAACTGTTCTATGAAAACCCATAAGACCTTTTAGAACTAACACCCAAAAAAGATGTCCTTTTCATCATAGGGGACTGGAATGCAAAAGTAGAAAGTCAAGAGATACCCGGAGTAACAGGCAAGTTTGGCTTGGAGTACAAAATGAAGCAGGGCAAAGGCTAACAGAGTTTTGCCAAGAGAACGCATTGGTCATAACAAACACCCTCTTCCAACAACACAGGAGACAACTCTACATGTGGACATCACCAGATGGTCAATACCAAAAGTAGATTGATTATATTCTTTGCAGCTGAAGATGGAGAAGCTCTACACAGTCAGTAAAAACAAGACTGGGAGCTGACTGTGACTATGTGACCATCACACTATATAATTCTAGACCATTTTCATCACCCGCTAAGAGCTGACTGGGGCTCAGATCATGAACTCCTTATTGTAAAATTCAGACTTAAATTGAAGAAAGTAGAGAAAACCATAAGACCATTCAGGTCATACCTAAATCAAATCCCTTACAATTATACAGTGGAAGTGACAAACAGATTCAAGAGATTAGATCTGATAGAGAGAGGCCTGAAGAGCTATGGACAGAGGTTCATGACATTTTACAGGACATGGTGATCAAAACCATTCCTAAGAAAAAGAAACTCAAAAAGGCAAAATGGTTGTCTGAGGAGGCCTTACAAATAGCTGAGAAAAGAAGAGATGTGAAAAGTAAAGGTAAAAATGAAAGATACATCCACCTGAATGCAGAATTCCAAAGAATAGCAAGGAGAGTTAAGAAAGCCTTCCTCAGTGATCAATGCAAAGAAATAGAGGAAAACAGTAGAATGGAAAGACTAGCGATCTCTTCAAGAAAATTAGAGATACCCAGGGAACATTTCAAGCAAAAATGGGCACAATAAAGGACAGAAATGGTATAGACCTAACAGAAGCAGAAGAGATTAAGAAGAGATGGCAAAAATACAAAGAAGAACTATACAAAAAAGATCTTCATGACCCAGATAAACACGGTGTGATCACTCACCTAAAACCAGACATCCTGGAATGTGAAGTCAAGTGGGCCTTAGGAAGCATCACTATGAACAAAGCTAGTGGAGGGGATGGAATTCCAGCTGAGCTATTTCAAGTCCTAAAAGATGATGCTGCACTCAATATGCCAGCATATTTGAAAAACTCAGCAGTGGCCACAGGACTGGAAAAGGTCAGCTTTCATTCCAATCCCTGAGAAAGGCAATGCCAAAGAATGTCCAAACTACTGCACAATTGCACTCATTTCGCATGCTAGTAAGGTAATGCTCAAAATTCTCCAAGCCAGGCTTCAGCAATATGTGAACAGATGTTCAAGCTGGATTTAGAAAAGGCAGAGGAACCAGAGATAAAATTGCCAACATCTGTTGGATCATAGAAAAAGCAGGAGAGTTCCAGAAAAACATCTGCTTCTGCTTTATTGACTATGCCAAAGCCTTTGACTGTGTGGACCACCACAAACTATGGAAAATTCTTCAAGAGATGGGAATACCAGACAACCTGACCTGCCTCCTGAGAAATTGGTATGCAGGTCAAGAAGCAACAGTTAGAACTGGACACGGAACAACGGACTGTTTCCTAATTGGGAAAGGAGTACGTCAAGGCTGTACACTGTCACCCTACTTGACTTATATGCAGAGTACATCATGTGAAATGCCAGGCTGGATGAAGCACAAGCTGGAATCAAGATTGCTGGGAGAAATATCAATAACTTCATATATGCAGATGACACCACCCTTATGGCAGAAAGTGAAGAGGAACTGAAGAGCCTCTTGATGAAAGTGAGAGGAGGGTTGAAAAGCTGGCTTAAAACTCAACATTCAAAAACAAAGATCATGGCATCTGGTCCCATCACGTCATGGCAAATAGATGGGGAAACAATGGAAGCAGTGAGAGACTTTATTTTCTTGGGCTCCAAAGTCACTACAGGTGGTGACTGCAGCCATGAAATTAAAAGATGCTTGCTCCTTGGAAGAAAAGCTATGACCAATCTAGAAAGCATATTAAAAAGCAGAGACATTACTTTGCTGACGAAAGTTTGTCTAGTCAAAGCTATGGTTTTTCCAGTGGTCATGTATGGATGTGAGAGTTGGACTATAAAGAAAGCTGAGCGCTGAAGAATTGATGCTTTTGAACTGTGTTGTTGGAGAAGACTCTCGAGAGTCCCTTGGACTGCAAGGGGATATTCAGGAAGGAAATCAGTCCTGAATATTCATTGGAAGGACTGATGCTGAAGCTCCAATACTTTGGTCACCTGATGCAAAGAACTCACTCATTGGAAAAGATCCTGATGCTGGGAAAGATTGAAGGCAGGAGGAGAAGGGGGTGACAGAGGATGAGATGGCTGGATGGCATCACTGAGTCAATGGACATGAGTTTGAGCAAGCTCTGGGAAATAGCGAAGGACAGGGAAGCCTGGTGTGCTGCAATCCATGGGTCTCAAAGAGTTAGACAGGACTGAGCGAATGAGCGACAAGCGGCCACTTGATCCTTCCGGTGGCAGCTGTTCTCGGCGGATGTTTGAAGACAGCAGGTGACAGGTTCCGTTTTCTCTCCTCTGACCACCAGAGATGCTGCTCCTGGGGCTCTCCCATGGGCCCTCCCCGGAGTTGCCTGTCACTGACCTTGGCCGGCTCTCTCCACCCTTTGAAGCAGCAACTTGGAATGTCGATCAGGAAGAGGGGTCTCCTGCCCCCTCATCAAGGCTGGGATCACCCACTCCCTCCTGTCCCCAAATTTTCAGGGGGCTCTGCCTCTTCTGGGAATGAGACGACTACCTGGGTGGGAACAGGGCAGAGTGCTTGTTTGCCTGAGCTTCCCGTGGCCCGGGCTCCAGGCCGGCGTGACTGTCGTTGGCTTCAGTGTGGAGTCTTGCCTCTTTGGTGCGGTTTCACCAAGCGGCCACTATCCTTCTGTCCCTGTGCCAGCGTTTTACCGCTGTTATCACAGACGCTGGTGTCCTGGTGGACACGTGCTGTTCCCTCTGGTCTCTGCCGGGATGCGAGGCCCAGGGCTGAAGCATCTCCATGCATCTGATCTTCTTCAAAGCTCACCCTGCCTCACTTTCCATCGAGTGCTGACTTGGACTGTCACACAGATGGACACCCTGGGTCGTGTCCTGCTCGCAGTGCTGGGCTTGTGGCAACAGTGAGGAGGAGCGTCCTGGTCACTTGCAGATTAGGATCTACTGGCTGAGGGCATGGGGAGGGCAGCCACTGCCACCCCACCGTGCACTCTTGATGGGATTCTGCAGGGAAGAGGGCCCATCTGTCTGTCCGCCCATCACGTGCCCTCAGCTCCGGGTCCAGGCCTGAGCTCGTCGGCCCCTGGAGCCGTAGGGCCAGACCCCAGCTAGGCTGCTGTGTTGCTTATGAGAACGTGTTGGCTGTGTGCACTGGAAGAGGAGAGGAGGGAATGGCCAGGAGCCTGGCCACTTCCCTCTCCTGCTGCAGGGTGCGAGGTCTGGAGCTGGCCCAAGGAGCACCTGAGGGTCCCGCACCCGAGTGAGGCCCTTGAGCCCATCCACAGCCCCACCAGGACGGTACCACCGTGCCCATCTTACAGCTTGGCAAGGCGAGGCCTCGGGGAGCAGCATATCCAGGAGGCAGCCGTAGCTGAGCCCCACACCGGGGCAGGGGGGCCTCGGTGGCCGGGCCTCCCTCACCCCGCCCCCACAGGGGCTTCGCCACTGATGCACTTTCTTCGGCTTCTGTAAACACAGTTCCCCCAAGTTGGTGACAGCTGAAGCCCTGGATGCTTTAGCAAGAGTACATTCACCTTTCTCCCTGAGCAGAAACACCAGGAACGAAGGCTGAGTCCAAGTCCCCACCCTCGGCGTGGCCGAGGGTATATGAGCCCCATGGGGGGAGGGAGGCCCGCCCCTCCACCAGCAGCCACGGACGTCGGCGTGTGATTGGTCCTGGGCCTCTCCAAGTGTTTTTTCTAAAATTGTTAAAAATAACACAGTCTTGATTCAATTTCACTACCAAGTATGCACAGGCTGGCACTGCGGGTGGAGTGTGCGTCATGGATTCCCGGCTGGTCAGGAGGTGCCTGGGCTCAGAATAGGCCTGAGGCGGCCGGCCTTGCGGATGGAAAGTAATAACCCCACGGCCCCGGGGCGCTGTGCCCATCACCCCACCAACACGCACGTGTGCACGCACGCAAGCATGCACGTGTACTCCATGACACGCTCACGCTTGCACGCAAATACCTTCCCCCCTGCACACGGGCATGCTCAAGCTTGCATCCACACTCCCGGGGGCCCTATCTCCCCTGGTTCTCACACTCCACCCCAGGATCCTTCTCTGCCTTAGCACACCCTCCAGCGTGCCCAACCCCACCTCAAGGTCAGGGTGCCTGCCTCGACTCCCAGGGCCCCGCTGTCAGCTACACCAGCCCCCTGGAGTCTGCACCTGGCCCAGCCTCCCTGTCCCAGCAACCCCCCGTTCCTCTACCCTCCGTCCGTGGTCCCTGGAAGGGAGCCCCTGCAGTACCCCCCTCTCCTCCAGCCCTTGGCCCCCTGCCTCTCAATCCTGTCCTTCCCTTCAGCTGCCACCCCAACCCCCAGCCTGGACCCCGAGCCTGGAGCCAGTCGAGCTTCCCTTCCTGTGTTTGTTAGGAAATCAGAATCAGGTTGGGTGTCCACCCTTGCTGCATATGAGCATGTGTGTGTCAGGGTGTGCACATGTGTCTCTGTGTGCACGTGTCTGTGTGTGCATGTGTGTGTACATGTGTCTCTGTGTGCATGTGTCTGTGTGTGCATGTGCATGTGTGTATATGTAGGTGTCAGTGTGTACATATGTGTGTACATGTGTCTCTGTGTGCATGTGTCTGTGTGTGCATGTGTGTGTCAGTGTGTATATGTATGTATCAGTGCATGCATGTGTCTGTACATGTGTCAGTGTGTGCATGTGTGTGCACGTGTCTGTGTGTATGTATGTATCAGTGTGTGCATGTGTGTGTACATGTGTCAGTGCATGCATGTGTGTGCACGTGTCTGTGTGCATGTGTGTAAGTGTGTATGTCAGTGCATGCATGTGTGTGTACATGTGTCAGTGTGCACATGTGTGTGCACATGTCTGTGTGTGCATGTGTGTGTCAGTGTGTATATGTATGTGTCAGTGCACACATATGTGTGTACATGTGTCTCTGTGTGCATGTGTGTGCGTGTGTCAGTGTGTGCACATGCACACCTACCCATACGTAAATGCTGCATGCCTGCGCTGCGTGCACATGTACACACAGGACCATGCAAGCATGTGCGCATATGTACAGTTCCATGCGTGCAGGGCATTTTCTGGGAGGAACGCCTTGCTCTTTCTTACCTGCTGCTCAGCCCGGCGTCGGCTGGTAACTAAGGCACATTCTTGTCACTGTGGGCATTTCGGGTTTTGGAAATTTCTCGATGGTTATGTAGCATTCTCCCCATATATGGTCTCCTTTTCCTGCATTTTTCCTTTCATCTTCTGCTGGCGTTCCAGCTCTGATTTCTTTCAGGCTCCAGTACCCAGGCACTGGGGTGTTTGCGTTCTTCTGGACTATAACTCATGTCAGTCCTGATGAGTCCCAGCCTTGTCCCGGGCAGAGCGGCCAAGGGAGGAAAGCTGTGGAGTGGCCAGGACCTTCCTGTCACTCTAGCTGACGAGGGCTGGGGGCCAGGGGGTGGTCCAGGGCCCCAGGCCAGCGGTGAGAGATGCTGAGGGTGGTCCAGCTCCGAGGTCAGGTGGGGTCCGAGCCCACGGCCCCTGGGGCCATGCAGGCTGCGTTGCTCTCAGGAGCTGGTGTCTGCCTTCTCATTCATTTTGATCCCCCTGGAGTCCTCCCAGGTCGTAAGGTCACGACTCCCTTTCAGAGAGGAGAAAAATGAGGTGCGAGTGGTCCCTAGCCCACCATGTAATACAGAGCTCTGACCCGCAGCCTCCAGCACCCAGCAGGGCTGGTGGGCACAAGCCCCTGGGCCCATTGCCAGCAAACCCACCGCTGACGCTCAACTGAGCAGAGAGGAGGTGCTGTCTCCAAGGGGCCCCACCAGACTCCAGGGCCCGAGGCCGGCACGGAGGCCGGGCAAGGGCTGGGCGGTCCCCTCCCATCGGAGCCGTCCTCCCCTTGGAACACTGAGGACCCTCCTCCTGCAGCCAGTCCACCGGGGAAGAAAGGGGCCGTGCAGTGACTGGACGGGCTCCAAGGCGGAGGGCAGAGCCCCCGCCCCAGGCTCCCCTGAAACAGGACCAGAGAGGGGAAACTGAGGCCCAGAGGGACACAATGGCCGCGAAGGTGCTCCCACAGGACACAGCCCCGGGGAGAAGGGGCCACCAAGATGGACGCTGGGGTGAGGCGGCCAAGAGCCAGGACGCTAGGAGAGGCAGGAGGTTTCCTCCCCGGGAGCCTCCCCTCGGCAGTGAGCCCTGCCTTGCCGCCACCCGGGATGGGAGTTCTGGCCTCCAGGACTGTGAGAGAATCAATGTCTGCTGCTGTAAACCTCCAGCTTGTGGTCATTTGCCCGGCGGCCCACTGTCCTCTGAACTGTGCCCCTTCCCCGTCCCTGTGCTGAAAGCCCTACTGGCCAGTGTGACTGTATTTGGAGAATGGGCCTCTGGAGGTCATTAACATGAGGCGGGGTCATAAGTGTGGGGCCCTGATCTCAAGGGATGGTGGTCTTTAAAAAAAAAAGATTATTTATTTTTGGCTGCATTGGGTCTTCGTTGCTGCACGTGGGCTTTCTCTAGTTGCGGAGGATGGGCTTTGTTGACCCGAGGCGCGTGGAATCTTCCCCGACCAGGGATTGAAACTGTGTCCCCTGCGTCGGCAGGCAGATTCTTAACCACTGAAGCACCAGGGAAGTCCAGGACTGTGGTCTTACGGGTAGAGACAGAGGGAGAAATATTCGCCCACCTCACACCCCTCTCTGCCCTGCAGACACAGCGGGGATGGGAGCCACGACCCGAGAACCAGGCTGTGGCCGTGGGCGGAGCTGACACGTGGGCCTGAGGCCGTGGCTGCACCGGCTCCTTTGAGTTTCTTCCTAGGGTTCAGATGTCCGAAAGGAGGGGAACGGGTGAAAGGTCAAGGACTCTCCTCTGGGTTCGGGTGTGGAACACGGCACTGTTTCCTGGAGACCCGCTGCAGGGAGACCCCTCTGCACCCCGTCCTTGCCGCCTGGACCGCCCCTCTGGGAGGCGGAGACGAGGCTGGACACGGCCTGTCTCCCTCCAGGGGTCACGACACCTGTACCCTGGTGACTTGAGTCTGAGCAGGACAGCAGGTGAGAGACGGAGGTTTCCCTGAACTGGGGACTTGGGCTCGCGGGCAAGTCTCTAGGTCTGTCTCAGCCGCCTCCTGACGGTGGGCGCCGGGGGCTGGCTGCCAGAGAGAGCTCCATCCCAGGGCAGGCTCTGGGTCCTCTGCCTGGGTAACTGCAGGTGTCGATTCCATCCTCCCCCTCCCTCCCCCTGCCTCTCCCTTCCTCTGCCTCCCACCGCTTCCTTCCTCTCTTTTTCTCTCTGACTTTTAAATTCGGTTATTTTTTTGGCATACAAAAGGTTTAATTCTCTGTAGTCAAATCCATCAATCTTTTCATTTGTGCTTTGTTTCACTTCTTTAAGTGTGGAAAGGCCCCCCACCCCCAGGGATCTGTGAAAGCCGCCTATTCAAGCTTGGGGGCGCTTGGGGTCTGGTGCACATGCGCGGTTGTGCGGGGTGGGGGGCGCTCTGCTCTGAGCGCTCGGGGGTCCCAGGGGAGGCCCCTCAGTTCCCCTTTCTCTGGCAGGTGCAGGGGAGGGCGCTTCTCTCAGCCCTCCCACTCCAAGCTCTTGGCTCCCTGCTGGCTCCCACGGGACCTGCACCGAAGCCTGGCTGTCTGCTCCCCGTTTAAGACACGTCGTCCTCCGGGGCGACCGCGCCCCGCCACCCAGGCAGGCCTCTGCAGCTCCAGCCCCGAGCCCAGCACGGGCCTCGGGCAGCCAGGCCACTGATGGACGGTGCTGCGGGCCAGGGGTCTCTGTGGGCTGGTGTGTGGAGTTGGTCTCGAGATGGTGTGCCGTGTGCCAACTCTGTCCCAGGCCCTGGGAACCCGGGGCGGGGGGTGGGGTGGGTGGAGGGCACACATGAACCCTCACCCCGGGAGCCCCTTGGGTGCAGGCTGTCCTTGTGGAGGTAGGCCCGTGGGGGCTAGCTGGCCCCGCCCTCCGGCCCGGCCCCTGGCCCCGCCCCTCTGGCCCCGCCCCTCTGCCCCCCCCCCTCTGGCCCCGCCCCTGCCCCCTCCTGCCCGCTCCTCCGGGCCCGCCCCCGCCCCTTCCCTCCCTTCCTTCCCTTTTGTGGACTCTGTTGGTTTCTCTTTTTTTCCTCCCAGAGGGCTGTTCATTTTTATTTTTACTCATTTTTATTTTTAAATGTAATTTAATTTTATTTTGGCCACACCTTGAAGCATTCAGTTCTTCCCCGACCAGGGATCAAACCTGAGCCCCCTGCAGTGGAAGTGTGGAGTCCTAACCACTTGACGGCCAGGGAGGCCTACTCTGTTCCTTTCTAATTGCTGCTGAAACCAGCTTCCACAAACTCAGTGGCTTAAAACGACTCAAGTTTATTCCCTGGTAGTCTAGGAGATCCAACCAGGCCATCCTAAAGGAAATCAACCCTGAATAGTCATTGGAAGGACTGATGCTGAAGCTGAAGCTCCAATGCTTTGGCTACCTGATGCAAAGAACTGATTCACTGGAAAAGACCCTGGTGCTGGGAAAGATCGAAGGCAGGAGGAGAAGGGGGCGACAGAGGATGAGATGGCTGGGTGGCATCACCGACTCAATGGACATGAGTTTGAATAAACTCCAGGAGTTGGCGATGGACAGCGAGGCCTGGCGTGCTGCAGTCCATGGGGTTGCAAAGAGTCAGACATGACTGAGCAACTGAACTGAACTGAAGTGACTTTGAAAAAATAGAGATGTTTGTGGCAGCAGTGGGTTGCCAATCTGTTGGGTTGCCAGCCAGTGATGCTCAAGGGGCCTCTCAGGAGGGGTGGGTGCAGAGCAAATCCCCCAGGGAAATGCCCCAGCCTCCTGGAGCTGCGGGGACCCACGCTGGTGAGTTTCCCCGCCTCCTTCCCGTGATCCTGAGCGCATGGGGAGCTGTGGGGGGGCAGGGGTCACACCAGGCTCCCCCCACTGGGTGAATGCTCACCTGCAGGACCCTTTGGCCCGAGGATGGTTCTCTGTGGGTGGGGGCAGATGCTGGAGCCCCCAGAGGGGTCTCAGATTAGGAGTAGTGTGTGTTGAGTGTCCGTGTGCGTATGCGGCTGTGTGTGTACTTGTGTGTGGCAGGGTGTGTGTGTGTGTGTGTATGTGTGTGTGTGTCTGTCTTTGGGGTGTGGATCCTGGGTCTTGACTCCCAGTCTCTGCGCCGTGCCCCACGTACAGTGAGTTCCCCACATACAAACCCGTGTACTTGCTGAGAGCGCATTCGTAAGTCTGATTTGATCATAAGTCCAACAAAGTGGGCCCAGGTACCCAGCCAACACAGTCGGCTATATAGTACTGTCCTGTAATAGGTCTGTAATACTTTTCACAAATAATACATGAAAGACAAACACCAAAAATAAACGATCTTACAACACAGTACCTTGAAAAGTACAGTAAGTAGTCCAGGACAGCAGCGGGCACACGGGGGCTGGCATCCGGTGAGCAGGCAAGAAGAGCCACTGACTGGAGCGGGGAGAGGGGCAGGAGAGGGCAGAGATGAAGGGGCATCGTCAAGAGGAGACGGGGCGAGCTGCAACGTCACTCACGCCTGATGCTGAGGGCGCAGGGTCTGGCTCCTTGCTGGATGCAATTCTATCGACTCTCTTGAAAAAATGATCCAGTGACGTCTGGGTGGTAGCTCTATTTCTCTCATCGTAGATGACTCGGTAGCGCTGGATTGCATTATGAACAGCTGCTGCAACCTTCGTGCACCATCTGCGTTTGGGTCCTAAGCTGCAAGCACTAACGGTGACTCCTCAAGTAAAGAAAATCCCCTGGCCACTTCCTGCACTGTGAATCTCTTGGCTTCTTCACTTACTTCTTCCTCTCGTCCCTCCTCGTCCTTTCTCCGGGCCTCCAACTCCGTCGGGTGTTTGTTATGAGCTCCTCGAGCCGCAGGCTAACAGCACCACACAGTGAGGTACACAGAAGCACAGCCACCCAGACAGGACACACACACGTGACCACGTGTGCTGGACATGTGGACGGACATGCGTGAGTGAACATGTGAACACATGCTCCCATCTTTGAAACTTCAGTTTGAAGGTTCCTATGCGGGGGACTTTCTGTATTACAGCCGTCGTCATCTCCCACGGGGGCTTCCCCGGTGGCTCAGCTGGTAAAGAATCTGCCTGCCATGCGTGAGACCAGGGTCCGATCCCTGGGTCGGGAAGATCCCCTGGAGGAGGACGTGGCAACCCACTCCAGTATTCTTGCCTGGAGAATCCCCATGGACAGAGGAGCCTGGCGGGCTACAGTCCATGGGGTCCCAAAGAGTCGGACACCACTGAGCAACTATGCACAGCACCCAGCCTCTCTCCCACGGAGCCCCCAGCTGCCCCTCTGCGTACAAGCTCCATGAGATGCTGTCACCAAGCACGTCCCAGGGAAGAGTGGCCTACAGGCCATGCAAGGTCCCACGTAGGGGCGAGGGGTGAGCCAGGGCCCTCCTGGCTCTGCTCGCCGCCTCTCCCAAGAGAGAGCCCGATCACGGATTGACAGGCTGTGGAGAGGGTTCGGGAGACCCCTGCCCAGGGGGTGGGGCTGCCAGGTTGCTCCCCGAGGTGCAGCAGACCGTGTGCAAGGCCCTGGCTGGCAGGTGGAGTCCCCTGGGCAAGGCCCTGGGATGGGCAGTGCTGGCTGAGGCAGGCGGCTCTTTACCCAGGCCCAGGCAGGCGATGGCCCCAGCCATTTTGTGTGGTCAGAGAGCCCCTGGACAAAGTGCAGAGGGTGAAACGTCAGTGGGAGGAGTTCCTCCCATAGGCCACGTTACTTCCCCCGGTGCCACCTCCTCCAGGAAGCCCACCCTGGTCTTCCTGGCGGGGTGGGGCACGTCCCCAGCTCCTGGCCCAGCCTTGCCGTGTCGCCATCGTCTGTCTCTGGGCGGCCTCTCTCCCTGGAGGCTGGGGACTGTGTGTGGGCCCTAGCTCTGTGTCCGGTGGGGGGCTCTGCACGGGTCTGAGAGTTGGTCATCGACGGAGAAGAGGGTCACGGAGCCCAAGGAAGTGGGGTCAGCGGGGGGGAGAGGAGCCGGGGTCCTGCCTTGCCCTGGAGGACATCCTCAGGGACCCATGGCCACACGCCCAAGTGGGGAGGGAGGGGACAAGCAGGAAGTTGCTTTCCCTCACTGACGAGATGGCCCTGTTTCCTGGTGGAGAGAAGGGACCTGCTTCCTCCCCATTTTCATTTCCATTTTCTCAGCTCCAGTGCTGGCCGGCCACCTCTCACTCCCTGTGATGATTGCACTGGGGCCAGTGGAGAAGGAGGCCCATCCTTTGCTCTGTTTCCATGGAAACTGGTGGGGTTCACCAGTGCTCCAGCCAGGCTGGAGGGCTCCCCGAGGAGAAGACCACTCAGGATGACCTCAGCCTGAAGCCCCCAGGGCCGGGCTGGGGCCTCCACGTGTGCCTCAGCCTCTTCCCGTAAGGTTGGAGGCAGGGAGGTGGTCCTGGGACATCCTGGGGGCCTGGAACCAGAGAACAGGATTCTAGAGTCAGGGAGTTTTGAAAGGATCTGGGGGGAAGGAAGAGACGGCGAGAAAGAACTTCCCTGGAGGTGTCATAGCAGCCAGAGGAAATCCATGACACAGTGACCCCTCCACCCGGCTGCTCCCACAGCGCTGGGCTCCCCGGGGGCGGCGGCGTGGCCAGCCGTCTGGGGGCCGATCAGGGCTCCGTCCCTGAGACCAGGTGAAAGCAGGAAGGATTCACGCACTGGTGGAGGGGCAAGCCGTGGGTGTCCAAGCCAGAGAAAGCCCCAAGGACCCCGGGAACCCAGGCCAAGAGTCCCCCTGGGTAAATGGGATCTGTGAGGCTCGGGACAGGGTGGGGCTGTCCCAGGGTCAGGAGCAGAGGGAGGGTAATGCGGCGGCTCTGCTGCCCAGCCAGGGGCTCCTAAGAATTTACCTCCACGGGACCTGTGCGGAGGGCGGGAGGAGCAGGGCCCCGCCTCTGGGTGGTCATCATTGCTGAGCAGATCATCCAGTGGAAATACGGGGTTTCCCGGCCACTCAGAGAACACCCCTCCCTGCCCCCCTCCCGCCTCATCCTCCAGCACCTGGGTACTTGTGGTTTTGAGCATCCTGCTCTAAGGAAGGGTTAGTACAAGCCGAAACTCCACGGGGGGGTTGCTGACATTGTGAAAATCCATCAGGGTTTCTTGGATGAGTGAGAGCGAAGTGGGAGACAGTCCCCACTCATGCCCAAGAGGGACCTGTGAGGGTGTGTGTATCGGCCAGCTGCTGCTGTGTAAGGACCGTCACGCGGCCCCTGAGCCCTACGGTGGAAGGAGACCGAGGGGAGGCCTGGCGGATGAGGGAAGACCCTTGGGCCACAGACACAGCCCTTCTGATGTTTGCAGATGGCAATGCTGAGGATCGTGCCTGGAAAGTCAAATCGGAGAACGATGAGAAATCTATCGCCCTTCTTCCAGCCCCAGAGCTCCACCTGAACGATCGCAAATATCCCCAAACCAACCAGCGACTCTTTTGTCTGTTTTAAGGAGTAGCACTTAATTGCCATGGTGACCGTGACCTTGCTAAGTAGAAAAGAAAATAAGCTTGTTTCTCTAGCTTTGGTTTCCTGCCAAAAGTATAGCATCCCCACCAAACAGAGTGGCCACGATGATCCTCTGAGATGTGGTCTCTGATTTCCAGGGCACTCTCTGAAGATGGAGTCGTCTCTTACGTGCTGACCCTGGGCTGATGACCCAGGGGGGTGGCCGCAGGCCAGGCTCTGGAACCTGTCCAAGAGGGCTGAAATATTCCAGCATCGTGTCCAGGTGCCAACAAGAAAGCGAATTTTATCCTCTCTGGTCAGATTTGACAGGTGCTGCGGAGGCTGGGGGCGGGGGGTGGGGGTGCTTTGGCTCAGGTGTGTGAACAGAGGCAGCTTGGGGGTGTTTCCATTCCTGCCTTCTCATTAGATGGAAACCGGGTACAATTAAAGAACCCAAGAGGAGGATGGCTGAAAACGCAGCAGGAACTGGTTAAACCAGCGTGAGCCCATGACTGATACTGAAGCAGGATTAAAATGTAAAGGTGGTTATTCAAAGAAAGATGGTGAAGATCAGCACTGATGATGTTTAACTGATGGGAGAAGGGGGAGTCTAAAACCTGAGAGTAAGTCAGCCAAGGCAGGGACCTGGGCCATTGCAGCCACGTCCTCTGGGAGCGCAGCAGTGGGGGACCCTGGGGGAAGCCTCCAGCACCACCAGGAGCCCCCCGAGACCCAAACACCACTTGCTCACTGTCCGCAGAGTCAGCAGAAGACGGAGACAGTTTTGATAAAACCAAAGTAAACAGGTTCAGAAATGAAAGCTCCGCGGAGGTGATAATTAAACCCGAGCTGGCTCTTTGAAAACATTCTGTAAAATGAACAGGCGCTGGAAAACGTGATGGAGAAGAGTCAGTGCCCCCAGAATAAGCGGAGGTGGGCGGGGTCAAGGGTGAGCTGGGCTCAGGCGGTGGGGAGGCAGGCCAGTCCCTGCACCAAGGTCCCCTGGTCCGGGTCATTCTCACCTCTCCGGCTAGAGGGAGTGGCGGAGATGCAGCTGAGCTCGGAGGAGATGTGGGTCAGAGAAGAGGCTAAAAGGGGAGAGGATGGAGTCCCGGAACCGCGAGGGATGACCGTCCTGGCAAAGCCCCACGTGTCCACAGCTTGTTGGGGACAAGATCACGAAAACCCCCACCACCACGAGCAGCAGGCGGCCTGGGTCAGACCCCCCACCCCAGGTCACGGGAGTGTGGGAACCTTTGCCAGCATGTCCCCAAAGCCGGCCCAGGAGAGGCTGGGGCGGGGGGTGGGGCTGGTCCCTGCCACCGCATGGGATGGTGGATGTCTCCAAACTGGGAGGCCCTAGAGGGTCCTGGAGTCAAGGATGTGAGAGCAGGTGACAGGGTCCGACGAGTTTTGCGAGGTGTGGCCCGTGCAGTCTCTTTACCCTCTGAGCCATCGGGGAACCCTGGCCGTGCAGTCTCTAAGGCCCACCGTCGGAGGGGGGGCCACTGGCGGGACTGGGGCTTCAGAGACCCTCGCTTGGGGTCCGTGGTCAGGGATGCCCGTCCTCTGAGGGTCCACTCTCAGGAGAGCTCAGGATGGATCTGACGCTCTGCTGTCCCCACCTCAATTGTCGGCGGGTTTCAGACAAAAGCCCTGCATTTTCATGCATTGCCAGGCCTTGTGATGTGAGGGTTTCCGCCTCACTCACAGATGGGGACGGCGCAGGGCTTCTCTGACGTGGATGCAGAGCGACTGGGACTCCCGGGAGGGCAGGGGGCCTGTGATTCTCGGGGGTGTCCCTGTGCTGGGCATCCTGGAGGGGGTGGTCGTCATGCGGGTGCCCTCACCCCCAGCAGGTACCAACCCTTTTCTCCCCGAGAGTCTGCTCAATAGATAGCAGCTCCCGGGTCAGGGGCAGGCCCCTCTCCCTAGACCACCACCCCCCGCCAAGGCCACCTCCTGGTGGGCCTGGAGGGCGTGCTCAGAGACGCCCCATGGGGTATGGGTGAGGGTGGGGGCCGGAGGTCCTGGAGGGGGAGACACGCCCTGGGGTGTCCCCCTGGTGGAGGCAGTTTGGGAGGGAGCAGAGGCCTGGTCCAGGCCCTGGGGGACCCCGGGTCCTGCCCAGGAGGACTCTTTCCGGGAGCCAGTTCTTCTTCAGACAGCGAGCCCCTCCCAGCCGCGGGCGGACGCGCCTCATTGGCATGCTGGGGCCCTCTCGGCTCACTGCACAGCCAGCGCCCGGAGATCTGGTTTCAAGATCGTTACTGAGAAGTCCAGCTTTCCTGTAAGCATGAGTTATTACTCGGGAATCAAAGCCCAAGTGAAGGCAGATGACAAAAATCTGCTGTCTGCCAAACACGTCTGCTGGGGGATGGACGGTGATAAACACTGCCAAGCCTGTCTCCTGCACACTGGCGCTGCGAGCGGATGAAACCGGTTCGGCCGATCCCCGGCGGGCATGGGCTAGTCCTGAGCACTTGAGGGGGGTGGAAAAATACCCAAAATTTGTGATTGGAGTCCATGACGTTGTTTGCGGGGCAGACTGGGTCAGTGGAGGAGGTTATGGGGACTCAGACCACCTTAGGTCTCAGGACAACCAGGCATCCAGGTGTGTGCTCGCTCCCCTCCCCCCGCCCACATCCATCCACCGACCCCTCCCCCCACCTCATCCATCCATCATCCGCCCATCCGTGGACCACAGGAGCTGTCTGAGTGTGTAGCCTGTGCGGGTGATTGGTCCAGAAAGAGCCTCATGGGAGAGACAGGCAGGGGAATTTCTGAGAGGACGGGGCAGCCTGGGAGCCAGGGGAGGGCAGAGGAGGCTCCCAGCACAGTGGGCAGTGAGAGGGGGAGAAGGCTTCTGTGGAAAGGGGTTCTACGCTGAGTCCCGCGGAACGGGGCAGGCGGGGGCCCAGGTGGGTGGGAACCACAGAGCAGATGGGGGACCCCGTGAGCAGGGTGTGGAGGCCAGACCCGGGTACCTGGAGCATCCTGCACTTCTAGGACAGGAGGAGACAGGGACCCAGCTGGCAGAGGCCACAGTTCCTGAGACAGAGGGGAGCCGGGACGTCGTCCTGTGGCCTGGGAGCCTCTGCAGATTTCAAATGCGGAGCAGAAGATAAAGGTTTAGAAAGGCCCATGGGTGAAGTGCTAGCACAGAACGGGGCTCCCCAAACCTTTCTGCGTGGGCAGGACGTTGGGCCTTTTGGTTTTCTCATCTACGCCCCGTGGAAAGGATGACCCAGGTTGGACGGGCCCCCAGGGTGGTCGGGGGGGAAGGCTTTACTGAGAGACCCAGGCATTGACCAGGTTTGCCCTCAGCCCTCTTTAGCCTGAGTCCGAGGGGTCCCTCTCCTTGGAGGCCGTCCTGTGGACTGACCCCCACCCAGTGCAGCCGGCCTTGCCCTCTCGAGGGCTCGTCTGGCCTTGCACTAGGTCTACCCTTGTCCCCATGGCACCTCCCCTTCCTCACCCCAGCCCGTTGCCCTGCCAGCCCTGGAGGCCGTGTGTGGGCAATGATGAGTCCTGCCCTGTCTGAGCTGTGGATTTATCACCTGCTAGCTCCTCAGTTCAGTTCAGTTGCTCAATCATGTCTGAATCCTTGCGACCCCATGGACTGCAGCATGCCAGGCCTCCCTGTCCATCACCAACTCCAGGAGTTTATTCAAACTCATGTCCATGGAGTCATGTCCTCGGCGTATAGTTGGATGTGATGCCATCCAAACATTTCATCCTCTGTCGTCCTCTTCTCCTACCCTCAATCTTTCCCAGCATCAGGGTCTTTTCCAATGAGTCAGCTCTGCACATTAGGTGGCCAAAGTATTGGAGTTTCAGCTTCAGCATCAGTCTTTCTAATGAATATTCAGGGCTGATTTTCTCTAGTATTTATTTGGGGCTGAGGACTGACTCATTTGAAAAGACCCTGATGCTGGGAAAGATTGAAGGCGGGAGGAGAAGGGGACGACAGAGAATGAGATGGTTGGATGGCATCACCGACTCAATGGACATGAGTTTGAGTAAGCTCTGGGAGTTGGTGATGGACAGGGAATCCTGGCATGCTGTAGTCCATGGGGTTGCAAAGAGTAGGACACGACTGAGCACTGAACTGAACTGAACTGAACTGAACTGAACCTCCTCAGTGTCCCCATAAGGAGGGCGTCTGAGTGATATCTGTGCGGCCCATGGAGGGGTCGGGAGGCAGGTAGAGAGAGGCCGCCTTCCCGGCTGGGACGCCCGGCGCGGAGGGGAGAGTCCCCAGGAGTTGTCCAGTGTCTCCGGGAGGCACTGTCTGAGCTCCGTCCATCTCGGGGGTGGGGGTGCGGGCACTTTACTGGCCAGCTTCCTGGCAGCCACTGCAGCTGCGGAGACCAAATTGGCTATTCATTTTGTGATTAAAATCCCGGTTAAGCCGCGGGCATCACACGCCGAGCACGCCTCATCTTTGCCTACCCCTAAGTCCAGCTCTGTGGACTGAATTCAAAAGCAAAACGTGCAAAACCCAGCCCATTGTGAAGTTTTCTGTCTCTAAAGTGAAGCTACCGGCCATGCACGAGACGCCCGGGCCAGTGGGGGCCCTAGATCTAGAGGGTCTTCTTGTCTGGTCTCGGGGCCACCGGGGTGGAGCCTGGTTAATCACGCCGAGGTGTTTCTGTCCCTGGTGAGACTCAGAGGGCCACCCCCTAGACTCCATCAGGCCAGTGGGGACAACATTTAACTGGGCCAGAGGCTCCTTGATTGATACTGTCCCTGCGATGACAAGGTTTTAGGGCTCCCAGCTGCTGGACCCTTACTGTTAATTTCCTTGGCATGAAAATGCATCTGAGCTCATTTCAGTCCTGTCCGTGAGCTAAAGAAATTCCCCCGTTTCAGGCAAACAGTTTAAGCAAGAGAAAATGACTAAGCGAGCGCTTTATATAACAACCATTAAGATAATTTGACGCTGCGTTTTGATTCAGGGCACAATATTCTCTTGAAAAGAGACATTCTCTGCTTTCTTGAGCATTTCCAAAAGACTGAGAATTAAATCTCATCCCCAATAAAAATAAAAAGCCTGGTTTTCCATCTCAATATTAAAGTTTAGCTGAGGCAGGAAACAGTCTCAAATTATGCAGGAGTCTCATTAACACACAGATTTTATGTAATGAAAGCTGCTGACATTTATGGGGTGTTTAATATTTACCAAGCCCCAGCTTTAGAACAGAGGCTACTGTGGCCCCACTTCATGGGGGAGGATGCTGAGGCAGAGACGGGTGAGGGGCTCGCCCCCCGGGCAGCCTCTGCGTTGGCCAGGCAGGGGACCCTCAGTGGAGCCGAGGCGGGAGGTGGTCAGGGCCCCCTAGGTGTGTTTCGGCAGGTGGGGGCAGCATAGGGAAGACTTGGGGTGAGCAGGGGTCGCCAGCTGGCGTGAGGCTTACTCTCCTGCATCCGCATCCCAGGCCACCTTTGAAGCACACAACCCTGACCCCGTCCCCGCCGCCAATGACCTCAGGACGTGGCAGAGGTCCACCTCCTTAGCAGATGTCCAGCGGACCCGAGACCGCCCAGCTCACCTCTCCAACAACTTCCTGTCTGCTCTGGAAGCCCCGGCGACCCCAGATCCCTGCAGCCCCAGCCCAGACTTGGTGGCCCAGCTTCACCCTTGCGTGTGGCCTGAGAGCCCTCCCGGGGCCTGCCAGCCTGGAGGGTGCCCCCCAGCCCTTAGTCACCCTGCACCGATGCCTGCCCGTTTCTCTTTCCTTGGATGCGCTTTCACTCTCGCCGACTGCAGCTTGGGTGGCTATTTCTGCCCCAGCTCTGCCTCCTGGGTGCAGGGCTCTTCCTGTTCCAGCCTGAAGCCCAGAGACCCTGGGAGGGGGTGCAGACAGGCTGCAGGGCGCACCTCGGGCCTCTCACCCACCCCTGGGCACCCACCCCGCCAGGCGACTCCCGGCGCAGGCGCTGCTTCCACACTGGACAGCCTCGCAGCTGCCCAGAGGCGCTGGGCTGTCCCGGCCTCCCTGCCCTGAAGCCCTGGGGGCCTCTGGTCACCGTTGTTTGGAGTAAGTCTCCCCACTTTGTTCTTCTTTCTCAAGGTTGTCTTGGTTATTCTGGGCCCCTGGCACTTCTATATGAATTTTGGAATTTCTAAAATTTATTAAAGCGTATCAGTTTCTTCAAAGAAGTCACTTGGGATCCCTGTCATGCACGTGGAGCCGTCTGGGATCACGGCTGCCTGGGAGAGAGGGATCTGCCCGTGGGACGTGGGGAGCCTGCTCAGGTCTGTCCACAGTCCTCCGGGTTCAGACTAAGTGGGTTTCTGAGACAGCTCACTGAGCCGTGTGTGTGTGCGTCTGTGCGTGTCTATGCTTCTGTGTGTCTGTGTGTGAGCATGTGCACCTGTGTGTCTGTGTGCGTACATGTCTGTGTGCATCAGTGTGAGCATGTGTGTGTGTGTGTGTGTCTCTGTGCGTGCCTGATATTCTAGGCGGGGACACGGAAGACGGGAGCAAGGTCCCGAGCTCTGGCTCAGCCAGCCGGGGCTGGAATCCAGCTGTGAGACCAAGCCCAGGTTAGGTAACCGCTCTGAGCCTCAGTGTTCCTAATCTATAGTAAAGTGAAGTAAAGTGAAGTCGCTTAGTCGGGTCTGACTCTTTGCGACCCCACGGACTGTAGCCTACCTGGCTCCTCCATCCATGGAATTTTCCAGGCAAGAGTACTGGAGTGGGTTGCCATTTCCTTCTCCATAAGATGGGAAGAATGAGGCTGTGGTGGGGATCAGATCCGACGCTTGGTGTCGCGTGCAGACGCAGAGACACTCTCGGGACCTGCAGACGCGAGTACCGATGCTCTTTGTTTGCTGCTGTGGGCGTTTGGTCTTCAGAGAAGAGCGGAGGGACCCCAGGGACCCCATGTCCAGCGGCAGAGAGCTGATCTGGGCGGGGCGAGCCGCTGGCTTCGAGAACGCCTCCCTGGGACAGTCCCAGCTCCCCTGGGGGGCGGGTGGAGAGATTGCTGCCGATGTCCTGAGCCCCCGGGGTGTGGGTGCCGGCAGAGGCAGCTGGCGCCCTGAGGAGGCACCCGCGGGGTGCAGGGTCAGATGGGGTGAGACTGGGGGCCTCCAGGTTCCCTCCAGACCCGGAGCTCCGGGGACTCTATGCTCCGGCCTGCTCCTCTCCCCTGCCAAGCGTGTAACCCTTCGCTGCTGGAGAGTGGGTCTAGGCTTTCTGCTGGGGGCCCCCCTCCACCTCCTGCCCGGAGCTCCCCATGCAGCCGCCCGCCTGGGTCCCCTGCGCTGGGAAGGCTGCCTGGGGCCCTGTGCGGAGTCTGAGCTGTCGGGTCACAGGCCTGGGTGGGAACTGGGGCTCGGCATGGCCAGGGCTCTACTTGCCCACCTGTAGAATGGGCAGGACGCGGTGGGGGAGGGGAGGAGCCCGAGGAGACGGGCAGCGAGCGCGGCGCCTGTGAGCAGCGCGGCTGCTACCTGGGGGCACGTGTGGTCACTCTGCAGCCCTGGGCCCCGAGACCCACATGCACTCAGCATCTTGTCAGAGCCTGGGGGTGAGGAGGCCCGGCGGCTCCCTGCTCCTCCCCAGTGGCGCTGGCCTGGAACAGGAGCCCCGCGGCCCACCCCATCTGACTCGTCTCGCCCTGAGGACACCCCAGCTGGCCTGGGGGTCCCCTGCTTGACTATGGAGGAGACAAGTCATGTCCCACGAAGTGACGCCTGCTGGGCTCCCCTGGAAGAAGAGATTCAGGGTGTGGATGAAGAGGTGAGGAGGTGAGGAGGTGTGCCTCCCTGCCCCTCGTCCCGCTAGACCCGGCCTCGGCATCTCAGGGCGGTTCTCCCGAGGTTCACCCCCGGGGCCCTGGGGACCATGCAGTGGTCCTGTGACTCAGCCCCGCTGGGCTTGGGGCTGCAACCCCTGCAGACTTGCTCTGAGATCCTCAGGCCCCAGCCTCTCCCCTGGGCTGAGTGAGGTCCGCCACCAGGACCTCGATGACCTTCAAGTCCTTGCCGGGAGGGGGCCACAGAGACACACCTCTCACGGGCACCTGGTCCTCTTTCGCCAGCCAGGCCTGAGGTCAGCTCTGGGAGTGAGGAGGCCTGGGGGATCCTGGGAGGCGGTGGGGGATGAGTGGGAGGGGGCTGGACACGTGGGCTCAGGGTTGATCCTCCACCGGTCCCTCAGCCTGGAGGAGGACGGGGCTCCACTCAGCAGCTTCTGACTCTTGCCCCGTCCGTGAGGAAATGTGGGGAGCATCAGGCCTGTGTTCTGAGATTTCTGCAGGATCTGGGGTGGACGAGGGTGGGCAGAGGGGCTGCCTGAAGCCAGGGGTCTTGGGAACCTCCCCCCTCACTGCGTCTCTGGGCCATTGTGCCCCGTGTGAAAACTCCAGACAGAAAAACGCCAACAACCACATGATCCTGCTGCACGTTCCGAGCGCCTCCTCTGGGTTCACGGGATGGGTGAGTCCAGACTCAGCGCTGGCCCCCAGCTCTGTCCCCCAGCTCTGCCCCCTGCTCCTGCAGAAGGTGCAAGTTCTGCTCCCGGCCCAGCCCGCGGACCCCCGAGGGCCTCGCCGCCCCCCGCGCCGCCCCGGCGGGCTGGGAAAGGCTGGGGCATGGTGACCAAGGGTATCCACGTGGGTACTCTGCCCTCAGAACTGGGCAAGGCCATTCTTATCTGCAGCTGCAGCCCCTGATGGAAATGAGAAGCCGCAGAAAGCGTCATTGGCTCCTGCCCCGAGCCCACATTCCTCCCTTTAAATAATTTAGACAAACACACATCCCTGTCACAATGGCTGCGCAGCGCCCTTTTATCAAAACCAGAGGAGGGGAGGTGGCCACAAGCCATCAGATTCGGTGAAGATGCATAATGGATGAGTGGAGACCGTTCCCCACCAGCCACCGCGGAATCAGAGCAACTCAGCCTCGACCTGACAGAAATTAAAGTGATTCTTGGCCCTTTTCCTTATAAATAAGGATCTGACTGTGGTTCCGGCCGAGCTGTTTGCTCAGTAGATTTATGTGTAATTGGCTCGGCTCAGGGACCGCGGTTCTGTCCTGCGGTAGGAGCACTGGTCAGGGGCTGGGAGAGCTGGTCGGGCCTCGGTGGTCATTCTCTGGACCCTCCTCTTGGAGACGGGGACAGTGATGTCCTGTGCTTTCCTGGAGGAAACCCCGGGAGACGCTGAGGTGCCCGGCGGATGGCGGCTTCTCCTCCCAATGGGGCCAGGGTCTCCACGCCCCAGGCTGGTGGCTTCTCAATAAAGTGGGTGTGGGGAGCGGGGCGAGGGGTGTGGCACGTAGCTCGGTCTGCTCCTTTGTTGAGTTCCGTGCACAGGATGCTGGGTTCACCTGTCCTCAACGTGGGGACCGCGTTCTCTCTCGTTCTCTGGCCTCTGATTGTTACTGATGGCATGGTAGCTTTTGGTTTGACCTTCCCCAGCACCTCTGGGGGTTTCAAGATATTCTTTCTTGTCTTACCCACTCCACCTGCCGTATGCCTTCTATTTTCAGTTTGAGGACGCCTGTCTTTCACCCTTCTGGAAAACTCCATCATCCCCTGAGAACTGGCCCCTGGGTTATCTATCTTTTCTCACCAGAAGTACAGCTTCTGGTTCATACTGAGTTCCCCCAAACTAGCCCGCATGCCGCTTAGGGCCTGCCATCACCCCGTCTCGCTAACCTGCTCTCTGTGCTCCTGGGAAATCACTTCTGTTACGTTCTAATCATTGCCAGTCCCATTTTCCAGCTGTGACAAACCCGTATTGCCCGTCTATGGAATTGTCTTCTTCAAAAGCTACATTTTTGAAATAAAAATAGAGTTGCCATATGATCCAGCAATTCCACTCCTGGGCATATATCTGGAAAATATGATAGCTCTAATTAAAAAAGATACATGCACCCCTATTTTCACAGCAGAATTATCTACAGTAGCCAAGTCATGGAAGCAACCTTAGTGTCCATCGACTGATAAACAGACAAAGAAGATGTGGTACATAAAATACACAGTGAAGTGTCACTCAGCCGTAAAAAGAATAAAATGTTGCCGTTGGCAGCAACATGGATGGGCCTAGAGATGATCACAGTGAGGGAGGTGAGTCAGACGGAGAAGGACAAGCATCAGACGGTATCACTTACATGTGGAATCTCACATATGGCATAAATGAGCCTATCTACACAACAGAAACAGACTCTGGGGTGCCTCTAGTAAGGTTATGCTCAAAATCCAAGCCAGGCTGCAACAGTACATGAGCCAAGAACTTCCAGATGTACAAGCTGGATTTAGAAAAGGCAGAGGAACCAGAGATCAAATTGCCAACATCTGTTGGGCTCATCGAGGGCTTCTCTGATGGCTCAGATGATAAAGCGTCTGCCTGCAATGCGGGAGACCTGGGTTCGACCCCTGGGTCGGGAAGATCCCCTGGAGAAGGAAATGGCAACCCACTCCAGTGTTCTTGCCTGTAAAATCCCATGGACAGGGGAGCCTGGTAGGTCACAGTCCACAGGATCACAAAGAGTCAGACGTGACTGAACAACTTCACATGGTCATGGTTGGATCATCGAAAAAGCAAGAGAATACCAGAAAAACATGTACTTCTGCTTTATTGACGATGCTAAAGCCTTCGACTGTGTGGATCACATCAAATTGTGGAAAATTCTCGAAGAGATGAAAATATCATACCACTTTACCTGTCTCCTGAGAAACCTGTATGTAGGTCAAGAAGCAACAGCTAGAATCAGATATGGGACAATGGACTGGTTCTAAATTGGGAAAGGAGTACGTCAAGGCTACATATTGTCACCCTGCTTATTTAACTTGTATGCAGAGTACATCATGTGAAATGCCAGGCTGGATGAATCACAAGCTGGAATCAAGATTGCCAGGAGAAATATCAACAACCTCAGATCTGCAGATGATACCACTCTAATGGCGGAAAGTGAAGAAGAACTAAAGAACATCTTGATGAGGGTGAAAGAGGAGAGTCAAAAAGCCGGCTTAAACTCAACACTGAGAAAACTATGATCATGGCATCTGGTCCCATCACTTCATGGCAAACAGATGGGGGAGAAAATGGAAATAGTGACAGATTTTATTTTCTTGGGTTCTAAAATCACTGAAGATGGTGATTGTAGGCATGAAATTAAACGATGTCTGATGCTTGGAAGGAAAACTATGACAAACCTAGACAGTGCACTATAAAGCAGACACATCCCTTTGCTGACAAAGGTCCATATAGTCAAAGCTATGGTTTTTCCAGTAGTCATGTATGGATGTGAGAGTTGGACTGTTAAGAAGGCTGAGCACCAAAGAATTGACAGTTGCAAATTGCAATGTTAGAGAAGACTCTTGAGAGTCCCTGGGATGGCAAGGAGATCAAACCAGTCAATCCTAAAGGAAATCAACGCTGAATATTCATTGGGAGGACTGTTGCTTGAAGTTGAAGCTCCAATACTTTGGCCACCTGATGTGAAGAGCTGACTCAGTGGAAAAGACTCCGATGCTGGGAAAGACTGAAGACAAAAGCAGAAAGCAGCGGCAGAGGATGAGCATCACTGGTTCAACGGACATGAGTTTGAGCCAACTCTGGGAGATGCTGGAGGGCAGAGGACCTTGTGTTGCCCTCTGTGGGGGTCACAAAGAGTCAGACATGACTTAGCCACTGAACAACAACAGCAGCTGCATTGGGTGCTGAATTTTCTTTTATCCTTTATTGCTGAGCAGGACTACACTCTGAGACCCCCCCCCCCCCCCACTGAATTGCCTGGGTTCCAGCCAGAGTGCCCCCACTGCACTGGTCTCCCCTGAGCATCTCCTTGATGACCGTGGTGGTATAGGAATGACTTCTCTGTCCGCTGGCCTCATGTTACAGCAGGAGAGGCCAGAAGGAGACCCCAGCTTCCAGACTGAGGGAACATGCTGTGCTCCCTGCAAGAAGCATCCTTTCCTGAGAAATTGAAGCTCTCAGGTCTCTAGCAAGTCCAAAGCCCAGGGCTAGACAGCAGCACGCTTTAAGTGGGTTACCTGGAGTAACAGCAAGAGGGCGGTTCTCATCTCCAAACCTTGGCCTCCAATTGTGTATGAGGGATTGCAGGAAATCAGACCTGGTACTGGTCATTGGTTTAAGACACACGCTGCATCTTCAGGGCAGTACCCTCATAGCTCCGGGAGTGTGTCTGCTCTTCTGTCAGGCCAGCCATGTCCAGGTGATGTGGTGTGTGTTGGGCCAGTGAAATCCATGGACATACGTCCGTAGCTGCACCGCTTTCAGAGGAGATTGAGTTCCTGGGTGGAATGGGAGGCCGCGGCAGTGACGAGGGCTTTCTTCAGCACCATGGAGAGCGGTGCCGGGCCCTCCCTGCTTTTAGGAAGACCCTACCTGTCCCCAGGAGGGCGTTCTCAGCCGAGGACAGGACTTCAACTCCACATGTGCAGGCTGCAGCGTTACAAGTGCAGCTTCATTACAGTCTTTCCCCGACCCCTCATTTTGGAAGGATCTCAAGGCATCATCCTTGCGGCTCAGCTGGTAAAGAATTCGCCTGCAATGCAGGAGACCTGGGTTCAATCCCTGGGTTGGGAAGATCCCCTGGAGAAGGGAACGGCTCCCCACTCCAGTATTCTGGCCTGGAGAATTCCATGGACTGTACAGTCCATGGGGTCGCAAAGAGTCGGACACGACGGAGCAACTTTCATCTTCGTGGAATCATCCTACCAACCTGGGCCCCAGGGATGGCGCCTCATTCCAGGTCCGTGTCGGCCCCTGGCAGGCCGTCGGCAGACAGGACCTGCAGCAGGGCTGTGGCCAGGCTGGGGCCCTGGGCCCTGGCACAGCCGGCAGCACCTCTGTCACCCCGCACCCCCCCTCCCTCGGCCTCCGTGCTGTTTCCCGATCAACCTGCCGGGTGGACTGCAGGCCCCATATAGGCCAAGCTCCAGACCTTTCAAGACAAGGCTGAAGTTTGGATGGTTGGGAAAATGTCCTGGTTTTAGAATACTGATTACAAAGTCATATTTAGAACAAATAAACATACATGCCAATCCAAAAAACAAAAAGCGAAAACCACAAGAGGGGCTTAGACTGACGGGTGCTTGGGGCTCCCACTGCTTGGCGATGGTTAGCTCAGCTCTCTCTGCTGGCTGATGGGGCTGACCGGCTGTGGCCATTGGGCTGAGTTTTCTGCTTGTGTCTTAAATTATGGAAACGGTCTGACATCCACACGGCAGGAGAGCAGCTGGGCTTGCATAGCTGACTTCCTGTGTCACCGTGGTTTTCTCACATGTGCCGTGGGCCCCACGCACCCCTGGAGACTGGAGGACCACCCCCACTGACCTCCAGAGCAGTCAGGGCAGCCCTGAGACAGGCTCAGAGGACACGGGGACCCTGGAGCCGGGGTTTCGGGGGTCAGTGGCTGTGGAGGGGGCAGGAGGAAGAGAGGCGGGGGTGACCACCTCTACCCTGGTGCCCAGGGCACAGGTGACTCGGAGGCACCTCTTGGGGGTGTGTCCGACTAGTCGTCTGCACCCAGGAAGGTCCCCAGAAGGAGTGGAAGCCAAGTTCAATGTTGTCCTGAGGGTGGGGGTCAGGGACTGGGCAGTGGTAGTGGATGTGGGCAGCGGGCTCTCAGGTGGAAGGGGTTGGAGTACGAGGTCCCCCTGGGCAGGTCCTGCCCCATGCTGCCGCCTTCTGCTGAGAACCAGGGACCCTTTACAGGGCATCAGCCACACACAAGTTCACCCACAGAATAAGAACGTATGCAACCATAGATTACAAGCATCGTTTTAAGCAATATTGAATATGGCGAAAAAAAGGATGCTGACATCCTGTGGTCCTAGCTAGTAAAAATCATACAATAGATACAATCATCAGAGCTTTAATAAGAATCTACGTAACGGTAGATTACAAGCGTCATTTTAAGGAATACTGAATATGGAGAAAAATGGTGCTGACATCCTGAGGTCCTGGTTATTAAAAATTATACAATAGATATGACCCTCGGAAAAAATGAGAAACCACTTGCACATCTAACACTAAGGAATAATTCAGATAAATTCAGCACCATCTGTAGATCGGAATTCCATGGAGCAATTCAGAATGGGGCGTCTAAGGGCCTTGAGGCCTCGGGGAAGGTGCTCTCCGATTCTATTTCATGTGACTGTGTTTCATGCATTTCATGTATTAATCATGTGAAATAATTAATTTGAAGATGTTCTTTTAAACCCCAAAACTTGACAAACCTCCAAGATGAGGTATGAAAATCAGCTGATATTTTTCTGATAGGAGAGACCACGGCAAATTCACCAGGGACTGGGCTGCTTTAATTCCCTGAAACCATCTGATTGTCTGTCACGTGGGAAGAGCTGCTTCAGGGATGTGGACTCTGGCAGTTTGGAAGCTGGGAAGACGGCTCTGCCCGGCGAGGAGCTGGGGAACGTGGGGCAGGAGCTGCCCGGAGGCCTATTTTCCGGGCTCCCGGGAAAGGCCCAGCGTTTCAGATTTGGGTTCACGGCAGAGGTCATTCCCTGCCCACAGGTCCTGTTCGGCCCTGGAGTGCAGGGCAGGCAACACATGGAGAATGGGTGGGAACGCCAGCGTCCCCGTCACCTTCAAACACCCAGGAGGCACCACTCTGCACTGGCCCTGCCCGGGTGCCTGGATGGCAGCGCCCAGCTCTGAGCCCAGGGAGGGCGGAGGGTGCATGGGGGAGGGTCCTGGGCCCATGGAATCACAGAGGATGCCATTGTCTCTGGGAAGAAACACAGGGGGATCCTAGGGCTCCAAGACAACTGCCGTCCCCTGTCTCATGCCCGCCCAGTGGGTGTGACTCAGCCTGGTCCTCATCGCCCCGAGGCTGGAGCAGGAGGGAGGTGTGGACAGGTGCAAACTACCTGGAGGAGGGGGAACGGGACAGGTGCCGGGTGGGAAATTCTTCACCGAGGTGGGAAAATACTGGCTTATGGATGAGCTTCCAAAAGATGTGGGCTGCCCGTGGTCACCTGGTTGAGGCATGTCGCTGGTGAGCCTGGCACAGCCTTCAGGACACACCCTTCTGGGCACTTCTCGTTTTCCTCTAGAGCTCACAGGGTCACCCAGAAGGGTGTGCACGTCTGAGCTACGGGGGAAACGCTGCTCTTCATCCGACTCCTACGCCATGTGACTCAGTTACACAGCACAGTTGTCAGGATCTGCCGCTGCAGAGGGTCCCCTGCAGGCTCTGGGGGCGCTAGTGGTAAAGAACCTGCCTGCCAATGCAGGAGACGTAAGAGACACGGGTTCAATCCCTGAGTGGGGAAGATCCCCTGGAGGAGAGCACGGCAACCCACTCCGGTGTTCTTGCCTGGAGAATCCCATGGACAGAGGAACCTGGTGGGTTACAGACCATAGGGTTGCAAAGAGTAGGACATGCCTGAAGCAACTTAGCATGCATGGTCATGAATCTTTCAAAGCTGTGTCTCTTCCTGCATCCTTAACAACCTCTTTGGGGTCGGTTCCTAACAGTGGGCCTCCCAGGCGGCGTCTTGCCATGCCTGAGGTGCACTTGGCCACAAGCTCTGCAGAAGGTGTCTGTGGGGACCACCCACTGGTTGAGGGTGGGAATGTTGGGGGATTTTTAAGCAAGGCACGATCTGATCTGCACTTTAAAGGCTCTCCATGGCTTTCCTGGTGGCTCAGACAGTTAAGAACCCACTTTCAGTGTAGGAGACCCAGGTTTGATCCTTGGGTCAGGAAGATCCCCAGAGAAGGGAATGGTAACCCACTCCAGTATTCTTGCCTAGAGAATCCCATGGACAGAGGAGCCTGGTGGGCTATAGTCCATGGGGTTGCAAAGAGTTAGACTGAGTGACTAATGCTTTCGCTCTCTCAGGCTGCTGAGTTGGAGCGGTCTTTGGGGGCAGAATGGAGGCAGCAGGACCAGCTCGGAGGAGGCAGCTGGTGCTCTGGCCAGAGAGGCTGTGCCTGGGGAGGGGGTGCTAGGGGGAGGGCAGAGGGTGGTGGGGAGGGGTGGGGTTCCCCTGTGCTGGGGGGCAGAGCCAATAGGACTGGCTGACGACGTGGTGGAGGTGGGGGTGAGAAAGGGGGGTCACAGGTGACTCTGGCCACAGTACTGATGTCACAGATTCGCATGGCATCTCCCCAAGGGGGGTCACGCTTCCCACTGTGGAAGTCAGATGTGGCCTCGGGACCCGCGGCCAGGGAAGTGGCCCGGGGACCCCCATGTCCCTCTGGGCAGCAGCCCAAGAGCCAGTGCGTGGTGAATCCTGTCGTCCCAGGTCCTCTCGTGATGCAACGAACAGGCGGGAACACAAGCCGAACTTGCTCATCTGAAGCCCTTGGGACGTGTGTGGTTTGTTAGCATCATCTGGGCTGGCCTGGCTGCTGCAGGCTCCAGGGTTTCTGGTCTGAGCCAGGGCAGGACAAGGTCACCAGTGGACTGAGGAAGGCAAGATGGGTGCCGGAGTGGGGAGCAGTTTGGGGCGTGCGTGAAATCTGGAGCCCTGTTGATGTCGGGGGATGGCTGGGGTTCCCCGAATGTTGATACTGTTTCAAGCCATAGCAGTCACATTGGCTGACACAAGCTTGGGCTCGCATGTCAGGGCTCTTTTCCAGGGGCTTTTCGTGGATTAACTCTGGGTCTTCGGAGGAGGAAGCTGAGACACAGCAAGCGTAAGTGAGAGGCCAAAGTCCCCCGCTCCTCCGTCGTGGTGTAGAGTTGACCTCGGGGGTCCTTGCACACAACGGCTCCGCGTTCCCCACCAGACCAGGGCAGAGGCCTGGTCCCCCGCCCTGCCTGCCTGTGTTGTCCAAGTGGGCGGCTGGGCTGGGCGTGGACCCTCATTGATCAGGGGGTCCAGGCCCACCTGCTACCTGGCCCGTGTGGCCAGGCTCCCAGGGCCTTGGCTGTGTCTCTTTCTCTTCTGGACCTCCAGCTTCGCAAGGACCTCACCTTCCAGGATGGTGGGGGTCCTGGCTTCCACATCAACTGTTCAATAATTATAAGGGCTTTTCCAACTTCACTGTGGGGGAGAGAGAGCTCTCACAGGCAAGGCAGTTAACCAAGAGTCTCCAGATCGTTCCGAGGTCAGCTTCAAGGCTTGCACTTAAGCCGATTACTCCTGTTAGTAACAAAAGAACAGATGTTTCCAACCATCTCAAAAAAAAAAAAAAAAGTGAGCATTTGTGAAAGTGAAAGTCACTCAGCCCTCTCCAGCTCTTTGCAACCCCGTGGCTCATACAGTCCAGGGAATTCTCCAGGCCAGAATACTGGAGTGGGTAGCCTTTCCCTTCTCCAGGGGATCTTCCCAACCCAGGAATCAAACCGGGGTCTCCTGCATTGCAGGCGGATTCTTTACTAACTGAGCGATGTGAATGTTTGCACGCAGCCTCCGGTACAAGTAACATGCTCGCCTTTATCTCCGGGATCCAGCACCCAGGGCATGTCAGCATCAACGCCGCTGACGGGCAGGGTGTTTCCTGAGCCCCTGCCTGGGTTTTGTTCATCTGCAAGCTTCCATCCCCCCCGGGTGAGCTGGGGCAGACCGCTTTGCATCTCTATGGCCTCGCCTCCACAATGACGATCCCCTTATAATTTCCGGGATGGTTAAGTGGGACAAACGTGGTCCACTGGAGAAGGGAATGGCTGACCACTTCAGTGCTCTTGCCTTGAGAACCCCATGAACAGTATGAAAAGGTTAATTGAGAAGCTGTGTTGAAAGCATCAGTACAAAGTAGCTGCTAAGCAAAGGCTTTTGGGGACGATTAGACACCTGTATGGGGTATTCCGGGTGCTGGGGTGCGCGCGGCCAGCCCCAGGAGCTGCGTGCATTTCTCACCCTCCAGCTGAGTCTGCGGCCTCGGGCCGTGGCCTCAGTCCTCCTGTTGTCCGCGTCTAGCTTCGTGCTACCTGGCAGCTCTCAGGTGGAGACGGTACCTCCCTGTGCCCTTTTGCATTTCCGAGTTTGCAAAGGGGATGAGCTCACAACAGGCAAATATTTATTTGTCATTTGTGTTTCCTATTGTGTAATGCCTGTCCCTGCCTTCATCCACGTTTCCATCGCGTCACTGTCGTTCCTTGTTGGTTTGTGAGAGCTCTTTGCCTGTTCTGGCTCTGAATCCCGTCCTGAGCGCTGTGGGCTGCAGTGAGGGGCTTACCTCGCCACTTTCCTTTTTGGTGTCTTGTTTTGTTTTCGCCACAGTTGCTTGAATCCATTTTGCATCAAAACGTCAATTCCTCTTCATTTGCCTGCAAATATTTCAGTATGTGTTTTTTAAATATGGAGAGTATATGCAGGATTTTAAGAAACAGAATTTATTCCCTTAATGGAGTTAAATCGATGGAGCTTTTTGCTGTGTCTAGTTGTCTTTGGACTTATTATGAAATATCTGCCCACTCCGAGGTTACAAAAGTAGTTCTCCTTTATTCTTGTTAAGTTTTAGAGTTTTGCCTTTCATGCTGAAATCTCTAAACTGTCTAAGTTTGAGTTTTTTTGGCCTCTGTTGTGAAGAATGAAACCAGTTCACTCTTATCCACACAGATTGCCATTTTCCCATCGTCGTGTATGAAGGGAGTCCACCCTCCTCTCACAGATGGGCAACCCACTGCTGCCACAAACATCTCTCTTTGTTCAAAGTCACTTAAATTCAGTTCAGTTCAGTTCAGTTGCTCAGTCATATCTGACTCTTTGCAACCCCATGGACTGCAGCACGCCAGGCCTCCCTGTCCATCGCCAGCTCCTGGAGTTTATTCAAACTCAGTTACATTGAGTCAGTGATGCCATCCAACCATCTCATCCTCTGTCTTCCCCTTCTCCACCTGCCTTCAGTCTTTCCCAACATCAGGGTCTTTTCCAATGAGTCAGCTCTTCGCAACAGGTGGCCAAAGTATTGGAGTTTCAGCTTCAGCATCAGTCCTTCCAATGAATATTCAGGACTGATTTCCTTTAGGATAGACTGGTTGGATCTCCTTGCAGTCCAAGGGACTCTCAAGGGTCTTCTCCAACACCACAGTTCAGAAGCATCAGTTCTTCGGCACTCAGCTTTTTTTATAGTCCAACTCTCACATCCCTATGTGACTGCTGGAAAAACCATAGCTTTGACTAGGTGGACCTTTATTGGCAAAGTAATGTCTCTGCCTTTTAATATGCTGTCTAGGTTGGTCATAACTTTTCTTACAAGGAGCAAGCGTCTTTTTATTTCCTGGCTGCGGTTACCATCTACACTGTTTTTGGAGTCCAAGAAAATAAAGTCTGCCACTGTTTCCACTGTTTCCCCATCTATTTGCCATGAAGTGATGGGACCGGATGCCATGATCTTAGTTTTCTGAGTGTTGACCTTTAAGCCAACTTTTTCACTCTCCTCTTTCACTTTCATCAAGAGGCTCTTTAGTTCTTCACTTTCTGCCATAAGGGTGGTGTCAGTTGCATATCTGAGGTTATTGATATTTCTCCTGGCAATCTTGATTCCAGCTTGTGCTTCTTCCAGCCCAGTGTTTCTCATGATGCACTCTGCATATAAGTTAAATAAGCAGGGTGACAATATACAGCCTTGATGTACTCCTTTCCCTATTTGGAACCAGTCTGTTCTATATCCAGTTCTAACTATTGTTTCCTGACCTGCATACAGATTTCTCAAAAGGCAGGTCAGGTGGTTTGGTATTCCCATCTCTTTCAGAATTTTCCACAGTTTATTGTGATCCACGCAGTCAAAGGTTTGGCATAATCAATAAAGCAGAAGTAGATATTTTTCTGGAACTCTCTTGCTTTTTCAATGACCCAACAGATGTTGGCAATTTGATTTCCTGTTCCTCTGCCTTTTCTAAAACCAGCTTGAACATCTGGAAGATCTTGGTTCACGTACTGTTGAAGCCTGGGCTTGGAGAATTTTGAGCATTACTTTACTTGTGTGTGAAATGAGTGCAATTGTGCGGTAGTTTGAGCATTCTTTGGTATTGCCTTTCTTTGGGATTGGAATGCAAACTGACTTTTCCAGTCCTGTGGCCACTGCTGAGTTTTCCAAATTTGCTGGCATATTGAGTGCAGCACTTTCACAGCACCATCTTTTAGGATTTGAAATAGCTCAGCTGGAATTCCATCACCTCCACTAGCTTTGTTCATAGTGATGCTTCCTAAGGCCCACTTGACTTCACATTCCAGGATGTCTGGCTCTAGGTGAGTGATCATACCATCATGGTTATCTGGGTCATGAAGATCTTTTTTGTCAAGTTCTTCTGTGTATTCTTGCCACCTCTTCTTAATCCCTTCTGCTTCTGTTAGGTCCATACCATTTGTGTCCTTTATTTTGCCCATCTTTGCCTGAAATGTTCCCTTGGTATATCCAATTTTCTTGAAGAGGTTTCTAGTTTTTCCCATTCTATTGTTTTCCTCTATTTCTTTGCACTGATCACTGAGGAAGGCTTTCTTATCTCTCCTTGCTCTTCTTTGGAACTCTGCATTCAAATGAGTATATCTTTCCTTTTCTCCTTTGCCTTTTGCTTCTCTTCTGTTCACAGCTATTTGTAAGGCCTCCTCAGATAACCATTTTGCCTTTTTACATTTCTTTTTCTTGGGATGGTCTTGCTCTCTGTCTCTTGTACAATGTCATGAACCTCCATCCACAGTTCATCAGGCACTCTGTCTATCACATCTAATCCCTTGAATCTATTTCTCACTTCCATTGTATAATCATAAGGGATTTGATTTAGGTCATACCTGAATGATCTACTGGTTTTCCCTACTTTCTTCAATTTAAGCCTGAATTTGGCAAAAAGGAGTTCATGATCTGAGCCACAGTCAGCTCCCAGTCTTGTTTTTGCTGACTGTATAGAGCTTCTCCCTCTTTGGCTGCAAAGAATATAATCAATCTGATTTCGGTGTCGACCATCTGGTGGTGTCCATGTGTGGAATCTTCTCTTGTGTTGTTGAAAGAGGGTGTTTGCTATAACCAGTGCGTTCTTTTGGCAAAACTCTGTTAGCCTTTGCCCTGCTTCATTCCGTACTCCAAGGCCACCGCTCCCACTCATTTAAATTAGTTAGTTAATTAATTTTTATCCAACTTCCCTGGTGGCTCAGATGGTAAAGCGTCTGCCTATAACGCGGGAGACCCGGTTTCAATCCCTGGGTTGGAAAGATCTCCTGGTGAAGGAAATGGCAACCCACTCCAGTACTCTTGCCTGGAAAATCCCATGGATGGAGGAGCCTGTTAGGCTATAGTCCATGGGGCTGCAAAGAGTTGGACACTACTGAGCGACTTCACTTTCACTTTTAATTAATTTTTGGCCTCACCTTGCGGTTTGCGGGATCTTAGCTTCCTGACCAGAGACTGAACCTGTGTCCCCTGCAGTGGGAGTGCAAGGTCTTAGCTATTGGACCGCCAGGAAGTCCTCGGCCATAGACCCTTCTATGATGTAACTGGATTCCTTTGGAGGCAAGGATGGATTCCTTCCATCCACTTACACTGGCTATTTTGCCCATCTTTGCTCAAAACCACCTTCCTTTAAGATGTGATAACATTCCTTCACCATGAAGTGTGATATGATCTATATATTTTTCATTGCGCCTCTTGTCAGGTTGAGGAAATTTTCCATCTATTCTTCGTTTGATAAGAGTGTTTATGATGAATAGGTGTTGAACTTCGTGACATTCTCTTCCTCTTCTGGATCTATTGAGGTGATCTGATCAATTTTCTCTTTCAGTCTGTTGAAGGGGTGAATTACATGGGATGGTTTTCAAATGTTGGACTCACTTAACATTCTTGGAATAAATCCACTCAGTCATGGAGTTTTACCACGTATGTTTCACCATGTATCTTGGGTTCCATCTGCTAATACTCTGTTACGAATTTTTGTTATCTATATTCATGAGAGATTCCAGCCTGTAGTTTTCTTTTCTCATAATATCTTTGCCTGGTTTTGATATGGAGTATCACAAAGCAAGGAGGGAAGTGTTATTCATATCAATACAGATTCATGGATATGGGGTTTTAACCCAGGACTACTTTGCTTTTGCTTGGAGTTTTCCAGGTTTGGCCACTGGGGACCCTTTGAGTTGGCTCCTGTGTCCCCCCGACTCAATGCCTTCACTGTCTGCCCATGTGTACTCTTTTCCGAGCACGTTCTTACTTTCTGGCACCGCAAGACCCTGGAGCAGCGCTGGAACCAGCCATTTCTCTGAGGAGCCCTGGTTCCTTTTGTTGGGAGAAGGCATTAGAAACCAAGCATTGGGCCCTAGGTACTTATTGCTGCTGGGGAATCATTCCTTTCAGGGCCCTTCAGATCCCAGAGCAAGGAGGCACATGTGTTCATCGTTACCCATGTATATATACACACATATCTATAAAGGTGTCTACATGTAACCATGTGCACCTATATTAAATGGAATATGAGTTTACACTCTCTAACTCTAATCCCTTGTCACAGGGATCGTTCTAGTCTCCCCTTCTTGCTTATCCGTAACTTCCCACACACAAAGAAACCTGGTTTGCACTGTCCATCATCCATTTATTAAATCATCCGATTCCAGCAAACACGCTTTGGTTGGATTTGGTTGATTTGTGTCTTTCACTTTTCATCCATTCCATCGACGCCGCTGAGCGCACTGGTCTAAGGGCTTGCCAGGGCTGCAGTGAGCCTCCTCTTTGATTCATAACGTTCGCGATTTGTGTCTTTTCTTCTTCCTTGATCAGGGTGAGAGCTATACTTCGCCAGGGCTGGGGTTTTGCTGGTTGAGAGTCATAAACGCAGAGAGGGGTAAGAGAGGGGGAAGGTGTGTGCGCGCGTGTGTTCACTCTGGTAGAGGAGAGATTCTATGCAGCATAGAGACTAGCTGAGCGATGAGGGAGCTGAGGGCGTGAAGCGGGTGAGAGCCCTAAGGGTGTGGGGGATGATGGACTGTGAGTCCCGGGTGCTCAGGGGCCGCTGGCCCGCGAGACATGGAAAGACAGGACCCTGCGGGCCATGATGAGGGAGATGCTTGGATGGGAGGAGGCGGTGAGTTTAAAGGTCATGCTGAGTCCAGGGGACATCCATGGAGGAGACGCTGGAGGAGTGGACAGCACGTTGGGAGAGGAGGTCAAGGAACCGGGAGTCCGGCCGGCCTGAGCTGGTATTCCTGCTCTGGGCTCCATCCACAGAGACACAGCGGCCAGCTCTGTTTCCCGTGGGGACGAGCAATCGGCAGGGTCTGGCACGGTTTGGATCTTGGCTGGGCCACCAGCCAGCAGGGTGACCTTGTACTAGTCCTTAACTTATCTGAGCCTCAGCGTCTCCATCCTTACATTGGGATAATGCGCACTTGCCCAGCGGTCCCGTAGTTGGGACTCTGAGCTTCCACTGCACGGGGCACAGGTTCAGTCCCGAGTCAGGGAAATAAGATCCCACGTGCCATGTGGTGGGGCCAGATTTTAAATAAATGGGATGATAATATCCACCTCATAGGGTTGTTGGTTACATTGAATGAGGTAAAACACCTATGTGTTGCCTGGCACAGAGTAAGAATGCAGGAAAGCCGAGTCCCCCGTTAACTATATTTAAAGATTGTTCTGGTGTCCTTCCTCTCTTCTTGGTACATCTACCAGGAAAATGGTCCTAACAGAAGTGGTTAAACCAGGGTGCGGGTCTGCGCTATACCCATCTGACCTCCTCTGAACTGAACTCATTACATCATGACTATTTCCAAATAAGGTCACATCCACAGGGACCAGGGATGAGGACTTGGGTATAGTTTGGTGGGGAGGGGGACCATACAACCAGTGACAGCATTTCCTCCAAAATAACAATAAAATACAAGAAACGTGGACATAGATGATAAAATATTGGCAAAAACTGACCGTGGTCGAAGCTGAGGGTGGTTTAACTGGGGGCTTGTTACACAAGTCTCTTCGTTTTTGTGTATGTTTGGAAAATTCCATAATAAGATTTTTGTAAAAAAAAAAATCATGCTTTCAATGAATATTTAATAAACTAGAAAATGTTGAGTGCAGAAGATAATATACAAAGCTAGACATATAATAGAAGCCTGTACAGAAGAAATGACTCTAAAATGCTCAAGGCTGTTTTCACTGGGGAATATGAGGCTTGCTGTTTTCTTTCTTCTCTCTTTTTTGGGGCATTTAATTTTTTTTGTATTTTCCAAAATTCCCACCCTGAGTGTGGATTATTTGTATAACCACAAAATAATTTTATTTGAGCAAATCAAGCCATCCCTCTATGCATCTATTCACATGTCCATTCAACACACAGGCCTTTCTGGAGCCCCTAGTGCTGCCAGGGGAAAGGTCCCTGCCTCTCGGGGTGGTGACCCCGAGCCCTGGGGCAAATCTCCGGCATCACAGTGGATTCAAACCATTGCCATGGAGGCTGGAGAAGCAGACCCCTCTGTAGAATGTTTGAAGTTATTAACAGTTTGGGTAAAAACCAATTCGGAGGCTGTCAGTGTTCCAGGAGGACGATGAGTAAGCCAGGGGACCAGGCTTCTTAATCAAGGCGGGAGATTGGGGTCGAACAAGGAGCTGGGAGCCCAGCAGGCACAATCGGGGAGCTCTCCCCCCGCAGGGAGGTGGGGAGGGGGGCTGCTCGGCACGGAGGGAGAGAGAGAGGGAGAGGCCTTCGAGCAGCACCAGGAGGAACTGCTGCCCAGCAGGAGGCTTCAGAGAGGAGCCTCGCTGTGAGCAAAAGACGCCCCCTCCCAGGGCCTGGTGGGGGTGCTCGGTGGTTAGGGACAGGCCTGGAGTTGGGCAGCCTGGGCCTCACTCCTGGATGCGACGAAAGCCACCAGCTTGTGCATCACCAGGGGCGACCGTCCTCTCCCCCAGCATCCCGGCTTTCCCTTCTGGGAAGCGGAGCTGGCTGTGCCCACCTGTGTTGTGAGATGAAAGAGCCATGTTTGGGTATTGCTCAAAACTCTGCTGCAGACACGCTGTCCCTCAGGTGTCCACGGGGATGGGGTCCAGGACTGCCCCTCTCCCCAAGAGCAAAATCCTTGGATGCTGTGTCCCTTATCAAAACGGCCTGTGTTTGCACGCGTGCTAAGTCATTTCAGTCGTGTCCAGCACTCTGCGATGCGATGGACTATAACCCTCCAGGCTCCTCTGTCTGTGGGATCCTCTAGGCAAGAACACTGGAACGGGTTGCCATTTCCTTCTGCAGGGGATCTTCCAGACCCAAGGATCGAACCCGCATCTCTTATGTCTTCTGCACTGGCAGGTGGGTTCTTTAGCCCTAGTACCACCTGGGAACCCAGCAAATCCTCCCACACTTTAAGTCTTCTCTGGACTCTTCGTGAAGTGCTGTGTACACAGTTGCCATTGTGCAGGCCAAATTCAAGTTTTGCTCTTTGAGAACTTTCAAGAGCTTTTTTTTTTTTTTTTTTAATATTTTTGATCTGTGGTTGGTTTAATCCATGGATATGGAGGGCCAACCTCAAAGGCTCAGCAAAGACGAAGATGGTGGTGATAAGGACCATGGCAAAGAGACGATGATGGGGAAGATGAAGCCATGATGGAGGAGGACTGGGGAGGAAGTAATGAAGAATTAAAAGAGGATGAAGATGACGATGACGATAGAGCATGATAAAGACGGTGATGCAGATGGCGATGATGGTGATGAGAAGGAGAAATAGAAGGAGGGGGGAGAGTTCATGCCGGGGGCAGTGATGAGCAAGACCCCAGTCTTAGCCTTGCCTTCTCGGTTTGCATTCTGCCAGGGCGGACTGCTGGGCTGACCACCCAGGTGGGTAGACAAGTGGGTGATCTGCACTAGGTTTGGGGGGGCAAGTATCTGAAGGCCCCTCACAGGAGATGCCACTCCTTCAATCCTGGGTGGATTGATTAGGGGTGAGCTGAATTCTGACCGGGTTGAGTTAAAATGAAATACATTTTGGATTTCCATTGAGTTGGAGTTGGACTGAATTGAACTGAAATGAACTGCACTAAATTAAATGTGGGTTGAGTTGGCTGAAGTTGGGTTGGTGGAATTTGCCGAGATTTGAGCTTGGAATCTGAGAGCCTTCCAGTCTCAAGGGTCCCCCAGCAGCCCAGAGCTCTGTACCGTCTGGCTCGGTGGCCCTGGGAATGTTTGCAGCGCTGGGGACATCCGTTCACAGCGTCACCACCCCCCCAGTGCTCTCTGCCTCCCATCTTCCGGGTGCCCTGGCGGTCAGGGATCCCCCACTTTTGACTGCCTGCAAGTGTATATGGGGATGTGTGTTTGTGTGGGTTTCTGTGGGTGTATGTCGTGGGGGGAGGGGGCATGTAAGCACCCATCCCAAAGAGGGGCTGGGACCCCCTTCTCCGCAGGAAGGGCTGCAGGTGTCAGGGACTCCAAAGTAGCCTGTCTGTTGTCCCCTGTTCACTCAAGGCTGGGGTTCCTTCAGCAAACCCTTTCAAAGGGTTGGTCCCTAGGAGTATGGTCAGGGCTCCTGATCCTCCCTCGAGGAACCCCAGAAGGGGCCCAGATGAGTCCACTGCTGGGGGCCGTGGGCACCTTCCCACTTGGATGCCCCATGGACAGGGGGATCGCTGCTTCTTGGAGCAAGGGCTGATTCTGTCACTCCCCTGCACCGCTTAGAGTTCGGCTGTCAGGTGCCCACAGAAGCCTCTGGCACTTTGCCAGCCCCACGTGCGTGGGGCTCTTACCCTGGCATCGGGAGGTGGGGGCTCGGGAGCCCCCAGCTCTCCAGCTCTCTCCAGGGCGGCGTCTCGGGCCTGGCAGCTGCCCGGGCCGAACAGGAGCTGGGTCTCACCCGCCTGCTCATCCAGCCCAGGGTGGGAGTGACAACGCCCTCCTCCCGGGAGGCTGGGGGCAGAGGCTGGGAAAGTGCGGAAGGCAGGGAAGCAGGCTGGGCAGGCAGGTCAGCCCAGGTAGGTTGAGATTCCTTGATGTTGGGGAGGGGGTACCCGCTTCCTGGCTTAGACTCCAACCTTGGCCCTCCCGGAGACGGTGAGAGACCCAGCCTGCAGACAGAGCCAGCTTCTCGCACCCAGGGCCTGTCCTGCAGTGCCCCGGGACCCGGGGGACCAGGGCTCAGCCAGCCCGGGGTCCTGGCTCTCTCTCCTCCTGCAGCCCGGCCCCCCACCCGGGACTGCGGAGCCGCATGGTCCTCTACAGAGCCGGGTTGCCATAGGAACAGAAAGCCTCTGTGGTTTGCAGCCTAGGTGATGCAGGCTCCTCCCCTCTCTGCCAACTTCCAGGTCCCCACCCCCCACCCCCGGGGGAGGGAGCAACACGGCTCTGGGCGATTCTATCTCCTTTCAAGTCACATCAATAATAAGCCCCCTGGCACTGCCAGGAAGCCCACCAACAGATGAAGAAGCAGGCCCAGAGAGGGAAAGCAGCCGGCCCGAGGCCACACAGTCCCACGGGACAGGGCGGGGTCTGGCTCCAGGGCTGCCCTCCAGGCCGGCCTGGGTTCCCCCAAGGTCACGAATCAGGGGCCTCCCAGGGGGTTGGGAGGCTCCCTCCTGCACAAAGCCCCAGGTTGCTTGGTGTCTGGGGTGGAGGAGATGTCTGCACGGGTGAGAGTCCCACCCCAGGCCTGAGTCCTGGGCAAGCTCCCCTCAGCCTGAGCTCGGCGGCGAGGGCCCCCAAAGAGGGAGGAAGCGCTTCATCAGTGGACACAGCATGCGGAGGGCGGTGGAGCCGTCCTTGGGAAGCTGCACTGGTGAATACAGGACGTTTGTCAAAACCCCAGTGTTCAGACCACGGGGAGGGAACCTGCCGTAAACCTTGTAATGACAAGGTAGCCAAGGCAGCTTGTCCAGGGTCCCGGCCACACGGCACCCCTGCCAGATGGGGCCTGTCAGGGGAGTCGGGGGGCGGGTGTGGAGACTCCGGGCCTCCCACCCATTGTTTCTGCCAACCTGAAATCCCTCGAAACTGTCAAGTCCGTTGGTTAAAAAGATTAAAAAAAAAAAAGGAAGAAGAGAGTGGGGGACCAGCATGGGGTGAGGGAGGCGGCACTTCGGCTGGGAGGGGCGGTCCTGGACTCCGTCCCTGCCCCCTGGGACTTGTGGCCCCGGCCATCTGGGGGCAGCACGAGGTGGCCCCCAGCGCTGTGACAGGTGGCCAGGTGGCCGCAGCCGCCTTCCAGAACGTTCTGGGTGGAGATGTGACCCCCAGGCCTCCAGAGGCCCCGTCTGGCTTCCCCGGCCAGGAGAGGGGGAGGGTGGGGAGCGATCAGACCCAGGGTGGGGGCTTGTGCAGTAGTGGGGGGTGCTCAGTGGGCATCAAGGACCCAGCCCAGTTCTTCGGGCACCAATCATTTTGTCGTGTCCGTGTGACGTCAGCCAAGAACTGGTGGGGAGGCCACCGTGCCAGCCCCCAGGGAGACGGGCTACTCTGAGCTCCTGGGAACACGGGCTTCACCGGGGCGGGGGGCAGCGGGCCGGGCCCCCTGTGCCGGCAGGCAGAACCCCAGGGGGTGCTTCATCCACCCGCCTCCTGGAATCTTCCAGCCAGAGCTGCCCCAGGCCTTTGCACAGAGCTGGAAACCCAGAGGCCCTCGGAAGACGGGGACTGCATTTTGCTGTAATCTGCAGCTCTCTCGATTTTATTTTATTTGCTGTTCCCTGTAATTATCCCATCGGTGGGTGAAAATAAGCCTCGACAAGGAGACAGCCTCCCAGAAGGAGGCGTGATGTGGGAGCCCCGGGAGGCAGGCAGCGGGGGTGCGGCACTTTCAACCTTCCCGGCCTCCTCTCCCCTGGGTGGGGGGGCGGCTGGACGGCTGGGGGCAGGGTGCCCCTGCAGGCACTGGTCATTCGGGTTTGTCCGCGACTGTGGCTGCTTAGCACAGAAATCCCAGGTCCCAGGAACCCCGTCCTGGGTGAATGGGGCGGTTGGACGTCCTTTGCACAAGCTCCTGAGGGTCTCTGGGACAACGCCCAGAGGTTGGCTTCTCCTGGGGCCCCACCCCACCTCCATCCTTGGGGCTTCTCTCTTAATACCCTTTGTTCGCCCCAGGCCTTGGGCTTCTCCTCCTTCCTCCCTCGGAAAGCCCACCCAGATCCACCCCCCAGTTCCATGCATGTCTCCCCCACAGAGCTCCAGACCCCAACTTTCAGCTGATGGCCAAGCAGTCAGGCTGCTGAAGAGCAGATGGGTTACATGCGAGGCCTCAGTCTCCCGTTCTGTGAAATGGGAATGGCTGTGACTCTGCTTGTGGGGCCTGCAAGGGCTTCAGTGATGAGTGAAGTCAGGGGCTTCGACCCAGTGCTCATCCCATTGGTTAGCCACAGGCACCCCTGATAGTGGGTCCCGGAATTCCCGAAGCCAGGGCGGGGATCTGCACATTACAGACAAGAGGCCGGAAGCTCAGAGAAATAAAACAAGTTGGGAAGACCCGGCTGGTCAGGGCCCACGGCCAGACCCATACTGCCCGGCAGGGACAGGGAGGCCGCCCGTCCCCCTCCACCCGGCTTCCTCCTGCGGGTGGCGGTGTGAGGTCGTCCTGGACCGGCCTTTGGGGCAAATTCTATGTTTCAGCTCTCAGAAACATCTCCTAACTCAGCGAACGGCAGAAACAGGGAGAAGGCCATGTATCCGAGACAGCTTATTCACTGGGGAGCTGTCTCTGTTATTTAGCTCTGAAACAAGGAACTCCGCTTTGGGGGAAATAAGAATTATTTTCCCCTTTTCCCGCCTGGACTCTGAATCGCTGGGGGTGTGAGACTAGCTGCTGGTCATTATTTCTGCTCCCACGGGAGGCGCCCCCCCCACCCGGAGTGTTTAAACCTCATGGCCTGCTCTGTGGCTGCCCTGTGGGACCCCACCCACCTGGCCGCTCCTCCTCCTTGGGGGCCTGTCTTTGGAATAAGAGCATTTAGCATCTTCGCAGGGTTCTCAGCAGAGGAGGGGGTTCCCTTCCCCTCCCTGTGGGGACGTTCGGCCACGTCTGCTGACCCTTTCGGTTGTCACAGCTCTGGAGTGGGGAAGCCTGGTGTGAATGGTCACGTCCAGTCGGGGCCCTGAGGCAGGGACCCCGGGAGCAGGGTCAGGGAGCAGGAAGGGGAATGCTGGGCGGGGGAGTATTCACCCATCTCCCCTCACCCCAACTTCTCAAGAACTGGAGAAGACTCTTGAGAGTCCCTTAGACTGCAAGGAGATCCAACCAGTCCATCTTAAAGGAAATCAGTCCTGAGTGTTCATTGGAAGGACTGATGCTGAAGCTGAAGCTCCAATACTTTGGCCACCTGATGCGAAGAGCTGATTCGTTGGAAAAGACCCTGGTGCTGGGAAAGATCGAAGGCGGGAGAAGGGGACGACAGAGGAAGAGGTGGTTGGATGGCATCAGCAACTCGATGGACATGAGTTTGAGCAAGCTCCAGGAGTTGGTGATGGACAGGGAGGCCTGGCGTGCTGCAGTCCATGGGGTCGCAGAGTCGGACGCGACTGAGCGACTGAACTGAACTGACTGGGAACGGAGGGGGGGAGCCTGGGGAATGGGGGGCAAGAGGCCGGGAGGAGAAGGCAGGCGCACCCCGAATGGGGATTGTCTGGTGCAGCCCCGACTTCCCTGTTAGACGGGGCTGGGATGGCTGGTCCAACGGCCGTGTCTCTTGGAGGCTCTGGACCTTCCTTGACGGGAAGGCACCCTGGTAGTGGGAATTTGGCTGGTTTGGAGAGGCTGTGGGCTTGCAAAAAGTCGGACACGACTGGCTGACTGAGCCGCAGACCCCGACTCTGCCCCCTGCGTTGGTGTCTATTCCTGCTCCCCGAACACAGGGACGCTGCCGCCCAGGGTGACCTGCTGTGTCCGGGGGCTGGGAGAGGGTGGAGAGTTACTTCCTGGCCCACCCAGCTCAGCCAGACCCCTTTGGGCTGCCTCTGGCCAGGCCGCCGGGTCCTAGTGGAGGGACAGCAGGCCACCCCAGGCTGGGTCTGCTCCCCACTCGGGACCCCTGAGCCCCGCCCAGGGGATGAGTCATGGAAGCTGCTGGCCCTGGGGCCCTGGGCTGCAGCCAGGCCATGTGGCCATGATGGATTGGGAAGACAAAGATAACACTTTGTAAGATAATTTTCTTTTCTTTCTTTTTTTTCCCCCAAAGAAATTGAAGAAACCTGTGGTTTGCAAATCTGCTGACCCAGCAGGAGGCTTCCTTTCAACCACCTGGGGTCAGGAAGAGGTCTGAGCCACCTCTGGGCAGATTCCAGCCTGTGTGGGGGAGAAAGTGGGTCACGGATGGTCATGGTTGATCAGTTGGAGGGCCCCTGGGTATGGGGCGTGGGGTGGGGGGCAGAGAGACGTGCCCCCTCACCAGGAGAGTGTCCCTGGGTCTCCTCCTCACGTACGTCTGTCCATCTCCCGGTGCCGCGAGGCCAGGCTCTGCAGTCCTGCCTCCGGGCCCTTGGCTTCCTCAATGGACGCTCGGAGGCTCCCGCCCGCCCAGGAAGGGGATGAACACGCCCAGGAGCAGGGCGTCACTGGGAGGGAGCGTGTGACAGATTTCAGCACCAGGTGCCCACCCCCCTCCCCGTGGCTCTGCAGGAAGACATGACACCTGGAGTTCGTGGTCACCTCGTGCTCATTCTTCCCACCCTAACTTCTGGAAGCATCCCACGCTCATCCGGTGATGAGAGGCGAGGGGGCCTCCCGGTTGAGGTGGGGGCTTCCCTAGTGACTCTGTTATAGCCACGCTTTCCGGGAAACAGACTCACTCAGAAGGACAATGCAGATAGTGGAGTGCAGTTTATTACGCCGGCGGGCCCAAGGCAGAGTCTCCTCTTAGCCAAGGACCCCGTCCAGCATTTGTGAAAATCTTTTATACCCCATGCGTACGTGTCCAGACCCACCACCTACCCCATGTGTACGTGTCCAAACAGTCAATAGTCAATAAGCCCGCAGTTACATTCCAACCAGTTAATAATCGATAAGCCTGTGATTACATCCTGATAGATACGAAAAAAAGTTTATGACCTGTCCGGAGACAGGGGTGATTACGGTATGCTTCCTCTTAGGCAATGAGTAGCCTGGATGTGATCTTCAAGATTCCCCTGTCTGGAGGGGGTCTTATCCTTCCATTGTTGTCCCCACAGGCACTAAGCAGAGAGTTCAGAGTCTGCTGGAGAGGCAGCCGAGCACGGCCAGCACGGACAGGCCTGAGATGGAGTCCAGGCCCTATGAATTCCTTCTTCAACTCAGATGGTAAAGAATCCACCTGTAATGTGGGCAGACCCTGGTTTGATCCCTGGGTTGGGAAGATCCCCTGGAGAAGGGAAAGGCTACCCACTCCAGTATTCTGGCCTGGAGAATCCCATGGCCTGCACAGTCTGGTCCATTGGGTTGTAACGAGTCGGACATGACCGAGTGACTTTGGCTTCGCTGCCCCCTGTCCCATCCTCCTCCTCACTCATCGTGCGGGGAGTCCAAAGGCTCCGGGGCCCAGACTCTGGAACCTTCCACAGCGTGGTTTTGGAAGAGGGCAGGAGGGGGGGTGGGGGGCAGAGGCCAGGGCCGAGGAGAAGGAGGAGAGCCCGCAGGGCTGTGGGGCAGGCGACTGGGCATCCCAGGTGGTGGGCTGAGCGCCGGCCGAGGGAGGCGGCTCTGGGCCAGACGTGTGGCCCCCACGTGTGAACTGTGTGGGTGCCGGCACCGGGAAGCTGCGGTTTCAGGAGCCCCAGGTGGGGGGAGGCACGCGGAAGGCACTCACCGCGCAGACACCGTCATTAACTGTTGGCCGTATTTTCTGAGAACTCTCGAAGCTGGGTGCTTGTGCACCAGGCCGCTGGCTCGAGTCCGGGCCCTGCCCCCCAGACCCCCCCTGCCTTGCTCTGTGGGGTCTGGCTGGCCGTGTGTTACGTCCAACTGCTCCGGGCTGCGCGGCGAGAAGCTTTCAAACTCTAGGGAATCTGTAGCCGCCCCACCTCTCCCCTCCCGCCGGGGCAGGGGGCTGGTGACGGGGGAAAGCTGTGGTCTGGGTGCCTCGGCCCAGAGTTCATCTCCTGCCCAGGTCACACCTTGGGGAGGGCAAGGGGTGGAGAGGAGACTGGGTGGGAGCGGCCTCTGCTGGGGCTGGACGGGCCTGTGGACCAGTCTTTCCCCTACCCCGGGACTGGGTTTTCCCTCCTTCACGACAGGACCAACCATCTCTGGATTCCTACACGGTCGAGGGGGGTGGTGGACCAACCCGCCCTTAAAGGATTGAGGCCCACAGGGCTCCTCTCGGGAGGGACACCCTGCCAGCCCCATCCCCACTCCAGGCCGCTGAGGGTCCTGGAGACTGAAACCCCGCCCCCCAATTCTTCATCATCGCCTGCTCCCCGGTCCTTCTGCGGACACTCAGTTCAGCAAGCTGTAGGTGCCGCCCTGGAGCCCCTGACCAGCTCTGATGGAGCTTCTAGTGGCTTCTCTGTGCTGGGTCATGAGGAGCCCAGAGATGGGACCCACGGCCTTGACACAGCTGGAGGGACAGTACCACGCCGGGAGCCTCAGCGGGGCTGGTGGTCTCCCTCTGGCTGGCCTGGGGGCCTTTCAGCCCCTTTTGGGCCCAGTTCGCATGTGGTAGGTTGGGAGGTCGTGTCTCCCAACGTCATTCTCGTTTATTCATGGTGCTCAGATTGTTCAGGCATCCCCCAGAGGTGAGGCTACAACCTTCCACCTCAGGTTTTTGCCTGTTTTATTTTTTTAAAGATTATTTTTATCTTTCTCCTATCCATCCACTATCTGCAACCCATACACCATTTCATCCACATACCCACCCCCACACCCATTCATGCATGCATCCACCCATCCATCCATCCATCCACCCACAATCTACAACCCATATACCACTGTATTCACTTAACCTACCCATCTATCCATCTATCCACCCACCATCCATCCATCCACCCACCCACCCACGATCCATCCATCCACCCATCCACCATCCACCCACCATCCATCCCCATAATCCATCCACCCACCATCCACCCATCTACCCATTCACCCATTCATCCACCTGTCCACCATCCATCCATCCACCCACCCACCACCCATCCATCCACCCATCCACCATCCACCCATCATCCATCCCCATAATCCATCCATCCACCCACCATCCACCCATCCACCCACCATCCATCCATTTACCCATTCACCCATTCATCCACCTGTCCACCATCCATCCATCCACCCATCCACCACCCATCCATCCACCGACCATCCATCCACCCGCCCACCCATCCACCCACAACACGTATCATTCTCTCCATTTCCCCACTCCTCCTTCCATCCATCCATCTATTCACCTGTCCCACCATCTGTCCATCCAATCACCCACTGTCACCAAAGCATTTGTTTGCTGTGTGTGCATTCACCAGCCAGTTCCTCAGCTTTACTCCCCTCTCCCATTCTTCTACTGACAGATGCACACCCTCTCACCATCCAGCCTCTCACCACCTGCACTCACCTGTCTACCCGTCTGCCTGTCCACCCACCCGTTCATCCATGTAGATCCTCTGAACACCTACTTTCTCCATCCCAGGCCTCATGGGTCCCAGGCTCTCTGACATTCTCCAGGCTGCCTGTATTTAATATTAGATCAAAGCATCTGACCTGCTCATCACATCTTGTGCTTTGAGGATCCTGATCAATGTCCAGATGTCTAGAGAGCAAGCTTATCATGTCCGTATGAAGTGGAATTTCCAGTGGGGCACAGGGTGGAAGGGTGTGTCCATTCCCCTGATTGAATCAGCTACTGTGGGGGGAGGGAAAGATGCCACCCGAGACTTCTAGAGTGGAAATGGAATTCGTCATGGAGAGAGCCCAAAGAGGGCTGTTTCTTGGCACATGCGAGCTTTGCTGCTTCTGTCCTAGGGCTTCCTTCTGTGCTGTTTATTTAGCAACAGTGTTGAGGCCCTGCTTGACCCCGGAGCGGGGCTGTGGGTGATGATTCGGTAGGAACAATACGGTCATGGCCGCTCCATCATGCGCCTTGAGGGGCGGGCTCCTGACCCACTGACATCAGTGCCGTCTAGGAGGCATGCTGTGCCCCGAGGGACCCAGAGGAGCATGTAAAGGAGGGTCCTTCCCCACCGTCTCCCCAGGTGTGGAGGCAATGTTGGGGGAGCGGGAGGTGAGAGGGGCTTGCATTACTGGGGAGGGCTCGCTGGTGGGGAGGGCAGCGCAGGGCTGCTGGCCTGGAGTGCGTGAGGGGCTAGGGGGACGCAGGGAGGGCTGCAGCCTCCTGCACTGCCGCGGGCGGCGGGGGAGGGGCATCCCCGGCCCAGAGTCTCGCCCAGGAACCTAGGAGCCGCCAGAGTCAAGTTCTGAAGACCCCTGGGGGCAGGGGGCCACCGATGACCTCTTCCAAGGAAAAGAGACCCAGGTGCGTCCTCAGTCGACTCGACCTGAATCTCTGCTCAACCGAGGTCCCGCCCCAGGGTTTGCATAATTATCATCTCCTAACCTAATTACAGAACTTCCTGCTAATTCCCAGGGTGCTCTTGAGGGCAGTCTGCAGCCCCTCCTTCGCGCGGATGCCGGAGGAAGAGGCGGAGGGTATTGCTTGGAAGTCAGACCCGTCGCCTTCAATCTTTGCGTTGCTGCTTCAAGCTGTGTGACCTTGGGTGTGTGGCTTAACCTCTCTGAGTCTCATTTCAGGGACCCTAAAATGGGGGTAGGGATGTTATCTACCCTGAAATGTGTAGCAGAGTGGATGAGAGAAAGTGGATGAGAGAAAGTGGATGAGAGAAAGTTTCTGCCCTAGCCGCATTCCTGGCCTGGAAGAGGGTCTGGGGTGGGGGGGTGCCTCTCCCCTCCCCCCTTCCCCTCCCCTTCCCCTCCTGCTCCCCTCCCCCTCCCCACCCTCCCCCTCTCCCCTGGTGGCTGTACACAGCTCTTCCAGAATGCTTGCCGGCTAGAAAGGGTTTGGACTCTTGTATTCTTGTATGAAAGTCTTAAATCTAGGTTAAGACAATTAGGATAATCCTGCAGATGAGTTGTGAGAAATCAGTCTGGCCGCAGTGCGGGTAAAGAGAGCCAGCCGCCCGCCTGCCTGCCGACCTGTTTTGCGACGGAAACAGGACTTTACCCTGATTTTTTGCCTTATTTACTCAGCAAACCCCTGCTTCCAGGCCAGCCCTATGGGGCAGCGGTCCAGGCTCACAGGGAGAGGGGGGTGACTCAGGGTCCCCCCGGGCTCCCCCCGGGAGTGAGTTCCCCCCGGGTCTGGGCAGGGGGCCGCGGGCCTCAGGCCGCTTTGTCACCCTGCCGCCCCCCTCTCCCAGGCCCTAGCTGGCCCATCGTGTCCTGGGGGGCCGCCAGGCTGTCCCCCGATGGCACCCCTGCCCCCGTGTCTCAGGTGCTGGGACTCTGCGGGGGCCTCACCCTGCCGACCCGGCCCTTCGGCCACGAGCTCCCCCAAGCCTCCTCGGCAGGAGCATCTGCCGGGCCCAGACAGCCCTCCTAGCCCCACGTCCTGCACTGTCTTCCCCAGGCTTTGGAGGGTCCCTCGCTCCACCCCCACCAGGCTCTGCCTGGGACAGACCCAGGATTCCAAACCCTTCATGACACGGATGGACGGATGGATGGATGGATGGCTGACTCTCCCACGAAACACTCCATGCGCCAGCTGCCATTCCAGAAGTTTCCACTTGTGTTAGCTCACTCACTCCTGGGACAGCCACACTGGAGGCACCCTGATGACACCCCTGCTTTGCAGATGGAGAGCCTGGAACGTGGAGCATGAGACCCTCACGGGGACGGGAGGGACAGAAGCCGGGAGGACGCTCCCTGCGGCATCTCTGCCCAGCGCCAGCCCGTGGGGAGGGCGGGGCGGTCCCTGCTCACCCTGCTCCCGCCACCTCCAGGATCAGCGGCCCCTTCCCTGCCGATCTGCTCTGTCCTGGGACGTGGCTTGCAGCCCCCTTCCCTCCACCGCTCCTGGCTTTTCATCCAGAGATGCGATCTGGTTACTGCCCCCCATGGGACCCGTGGCTCCCCTGGCATCCGAGCTCTTCCCTGCCCGTGACTGCTCACCTGTCACAGTGGGTTGAGAGGGGGCCCCCAGAGATGGGTGCACGTCCTGAGCACTGGAACCTTGGAACGTGATTGCATTTGAAAAAAGGGGTCCTTGCTGAGAGGTAAGCAGTTGCGGATCTCTCGCTGAGGTTGTCCTGAATCGCCTGGGTGCCCCCCAGATCCAACGGCCACTGCCCTTGTGAGAGACACAGGGGAGGAGACGGCGGTGAGGGGCTGTGTGACGACGCAGCAGAGGTTGGGTGGATGTGACTGCAATTGCAGGAGCCCCTGGACCCCCAGGAGCTGGCGAGGGGTGGGAGGGTCCTGCCCTAGAGCTTCTGGAAGGAGTCTCGACACCTTGATCTGGATTTCGGGGCCAGGAATGTAAGAAGGTAAATTTCTGTTGCTGCAAGTCACCCAGGTGGTGGTAATCTGTTCGGCAGTGGGAAGACGCTCGTGCATTCCTGGGGGGGAGTGGGGCGTGATGCTCTATTGCCTACACTTTGCGGTTCCGAGAGGGGATATCCCTTTCCGAGGACGACCGGCTCCAGGGTGACTGAGCCTTCCCCTCGCCCCAGGGTACCTCAAGGCAGGGTTTGGGGAGCACGTGGGGACACAGCCCTGGGCACCTTCTCAGCCCCTCGAGGGCTGCCTTCTCCCTCGGCTGGCACCCTGCCTCTGCCATGTGGAACCCCCATCCATGTGGATGCAACCCCTGCTTCAGGCCCTGGGGGCTGGCTTCCTGGGTGGCCAGGTGATGCGAGTGCAGACAGCAGGGGTCGGCGCCCGGCGGGGAATGGTCAGGAGACAGACGGGGTGGGCAGCTCCCCGTCCACGGACCAGCCTGTGTGTGAGTCCTCCGTGCTGACCGTCCTGAGACACCCCTTGTGCCGACCAAGCAGGGCCGCCTCCCTCTTCCTGCTCACAGTCCGGAGGCGGCCAGCGCGGGGGCGCTCACCCCGAGCCCCTCTCCCGGTCTGCTTCTCGTCCCCTGACACCCCCCGTCCTGGCCTTGCCCCTCTCACGAGTGGCAGCAACTTAACCCTTGTCTCAGGCTCCTCTTTCCGGAGGACCTGAGCTGAGACAGGCAGCCTCACATCCTGAACCCCTCTGCCTGTCCGTGGTCCCCCCACTCCCACTGCGTGCTCGATTCCTCACCAGCCTCATCCTTCTACCGAAATTTGCCCCCGGCGATCTGAAGGCGGCCAAAACGCAGGCCAGGACAGCCCTCTTTCTATTAGCCAGCAGCGGCCAACGTCCTCTTCAGGCGTTCACCCCTCCCTTCCTCAATCTGGGCTGGCTTGGGAGTTCTGGGAAGTTAGACGGGCCAGAAATGCTCGGAAAAGACAACGGGGCTGGCAGGAGTGGTCAGGCAGGGCCTGCGGATGGCGGTGCTGGGCTGGCCCCTGCGAACGGGGAGGAAGAGGATGGACAGGACCCGAGGGCCTGGGACTGCGGGGCGGCTGGGGGAGGGTCCCAGCCGGCCCACAGCGGCTCCCGGGGAAAGGCTGCTGCAGAGGTGTCTGCGAGGGTCAGAGTCCCGCCGTGCCTGCCCCTGGGACTGTCTGCAGCCCCAACTCAGAAGCGGAGCCAGTCCTGCAGGTGCGGGGACTGTGCCTGTGTGTGTGTGTGTCCGGTGGAGTGGGGCATGTCTTGAGGGAGATCCAAGCTCTCCTCCATCACTGTCCATAAACATGGATCAACTGTGTGCCCGGCCCAAGGGGCACCTGCAGGCATCAGACTCCTCCCTAGCTCAGAGTGGGCACCCAGAGGGGAGAAAGGCAATTCAGGGACCAGCGCAGTAGCTCCAGGAATCACCGGTCCAGGACTCTGGGAACTTCTGTGCTCCCAGGGGCTCCCGTGATCCCGACCCCCTCCCCTGCCCCCGTCCTGCCCCCCGCAGTGCTCAGCCAGACCCCTTCCCTCGCCTCAGCACCTGCAGCGTCCTTGGGGACTCTGAGCTCTCAGAGGCTCAGGTTGCCATGGTCACCAGACTCTCCTCTCCCCAGGACCTGCTTATTCCTGATTCAGCACACAGCAGGGTGGGCTCGGGGGACCCCCGGTGTCCCTGCCACGCTGGGGGGCGTGGGGTGGTCACGTGGGCACGAGGTTCCCCTGCCAACGGAGCTCGCACCAGCCAAAGGTGAGCCTGGGGCTGGGGGAGGGTTCTGGTCTTCCTCATTGGTGGGCCTTCAGGCTAGAGCTGGCACTTGAGACGTCGGGGTGGACGAGGTCCTGCTAGCTGACTCACCGTGGGGACGAGGACGAAGCCCCATGCCCAAGTCCTCCCTGACCACCTGGGAGTGTCCAGGGGTTGCCTGGCCTGCCCCTCCCCCTGTTTGGACTCCTCAACTGTAGACCCCTGGGGTGGCCAGGGAGACCCCCGGATCTCCCCAGCACCCCGATCTGTGACTCTCCTCTGCATCCCGGGGGTCCCTCGGGGTCCTGGGGACGGGGAGTCCTGTTCAGCTTCCCCAGAAGCTTCTCCCGCAGCCCCATCACGTGTCCAGCGGGGACTTTACCACCAATGTGACAAAATCCCCGTCACGTTGCTCTGCTTCAGAGCAATCTGACATTTTGAGAGACAAATTAAGAAAATGAATGTCAGCAGAGCGCTTGGCCGTGGAAATCATCACCATCTTGCCGCAAATGCGGTCATGCGGGGCTCGCTGGGTTTAACTGGCCCGTGGGGTGCTAGTGCCCTGGGCAGGCTTTCTCGGCTGGCCCCCCGGGTTCGGGCACAGCCATGAGCCCGTTTGGTCTGGACACCTGTGGCTCTTCTTGGGGAAGAGCTCATGATGGGGAGGAAGAAGACAGGGACAGAGACACGAGCCCGCTGTCCTTGCCACCTGTGGCTCTTCTTGGTGACACATGGCTTTACCGTGCTAAATCCCTCCCCACCTCCCAAGGGCAGCTCTGGGGGGCAGGGGCTTGTCAGATCAGCTCGCTCCCAGTTCCCCAGAACCTGGACGGGACCTGGCCCACAGTGGAAGCTCAAGATTTGTTCAGTAAATGGATGGATGGATGAGTGGGTAGACGGATGGATGAATGGGTGGGTGATGGGTGGATGGATGGATGGATGGGTGGATGGATGGATGGATGGATGGATGGATGGATGGATGGATGGTTGGATGAGCAGTTGATGAATGATGGCTGCTGCCTGGGTGGGCAGGTGGGTGGGTGGTGGGTGGGTGGATGGTTGAGAGAAGGGGGTGGATGATGGACCAGTGGGTAAGTGGATGAATGGGTAGATGGATGGGTTAGTGGGTAATGGATAGGGGCTTCCTAGGTGGTTCCGTGGTAAAGAATCCACCTGCCAATTCAGGAGATGCAGGAGACATGGGTTCCATCCCTGGGTCAGGAAGATCCCCTGGAGGAGGGCATGGCAACCCACTCCAGTATTCTTGCCTGGAGAATCCCGTGGACAGAGGAGCCTGGTGGGCTGCAGTCCATGGGGTCGCAGAGAGTCAGACACAACTGCATGCATGCACACACGGGTCAGTGGGTGAGCAGGTAGATGGAGGGGTGGGTGGACGGATGGATGGCTATTCCCCAAGTGCCAGGCCCTGATGTGGGTGCCCTCAGGCCCTTGCTTCTCCGCTCCTTACCCAGCTGCTGGAGGTGGTGGCTTTGTTTTATCATCCACTTCCTGCCTGTGTGTGACGAGTATTTCACAGTTAACCCCAAACTTGCTCCGCGCAGTGAGACGGCTGCTAAGGGTACATGCTGGAATGTGTTCACTTACCGTGGGGTCCTGGGGTCACCAAGAGGGCACTCATGGCAGGGGCAGGCCTCTGGCTAGTCTCTGTGACTCACTGGCACATCCTCCCTCCTTCCTGGGCGGGGTCCCTGTTCCCGGCAAGGTTTGGGCTGGGGTCTTCAGAGTTCAGCCTTGGAAATCAGCTGTGGGCTTTGGGTAGCCCCTGAGAGGAACGTTCAAGGTCAACTTTGCGGTTAAGAATTGTGAGGCGAGCAGAAGTAACGCAACTTAGATTAGGAGTAGGCCTTCCTACTATCAGGTAGCTTTCGCTTAACAATGACCACTGTTTGCCAATTAGGACCAATTAGTTTTCACCGATGTTTGCCAATTAGGAAATTAGGAACGGGGCGGAAACCCCCAGGAAAGTCCTGCGCGCATGGAAGTATTGACCAATGAAATTGCTTTGCAAATGTGTAACCAATCCGCTTCTCACCCTATAAAATTGTGTAACAGCTTGGGCTCGGGGCTCTCCGACCCGCACCACTGCGTTGGTTGCAGGCGGAGAGTCCTGGCTCGAGTCAGTAATAAACTTCCCTTCCTGCGAGTTGCATTGTCTTGGAGGCCTTCTCTCTTCCCGCTCGGGGATTCGGACATTGGGCATAACAGAACGAGTCCTGCCCGACTCTCCCCCAAACCTGAGCCGGTGTCGGGGGAGGGGACAGGAGCCAGCCCAGCCCCCTGAACAAAAGAAGGCTGATGTGGGGGTGCCCTCCCTCGCCCTGTGCTCCTTCCCCACCTGGGCACTCTCCCCCAGCAGACTCCTACACATACGTCAAAACCCAGAAGGCCCGCTCAGATCCAGAGTGGGGACCGAGTCTTTTCTCCCTTCCTGTCCCCACACAGATCAGACCCTTGGGGGCGACTCAGCGAAGACAGTCTCCTGCTTACTGATGAGGAAGCTGGGGCCACAAGGAGAGCCCCGGGCCCAGGCCTCACAGACCCTGACGGCTAGTCCTGATCCCGACCTGCCGTGGTCTCTGCTCCCCTGTGATGGTCAGGCCTGTGTGTCCGCTTGGCCAGCCCACAGTCCCCAGTGATGCAAACACTTCTCTAGGTGTTGCTGTGAAGGTATCATGAGTGCATGCACTTCTACCTCCTTCAAGTGATCGGGCGAGGCCCCCCCACCCTGGGGCGGGCCGTCTGCTTTCGCCATCGACGGCTCCGAAAGCTGAGCTCATCCAGACACCCCCGCAGACACACACACAGTCGTGTTGATCGAACAGCTGGCCTCCGATCAGATTGACACGTACAAGGAACCGCCTCAATTATAAGCGCGAATTTAGAGCCGTGGCCCCGCTTTGGGCCTCACGCTCCAGGCCCGGGCCCAGTCCCTTCACCTCGCTGCTTAGGGAGGAACGGCCACGCGGCCGCAGCACAAGCCCCGGCCCCCCGGAGCTCCCTCTGGGAGGACGGCGGCAGCTGTCCCTCTGATGGCGACGGAACGCTGAGGCCCAGAGAGGGCAGGCACTCCCCCGAGGTCACACAGCAGGCCCTGCAGCAGCGACTCGCGCCGTTAGTTCTCCACCAGCTGGGCTGGGAGAGTCATGGGTCCCCAGTCCTTCCCTGGTCCCTGGGCCCCGGCATGGGGTGGCTGCATTATCATCACAGGGACCTCTGTTTTTGACCTCAGCAGCACACACTTAACACTTTCTTTCAACTTCTCAATTGCCTCTCCCAACAACCTGGGAGGCAGGGATGATCCCATTTCACAGATGGGGAGACTGAGGTACTTAGGGTGGGAGGGATTCACCCAGGGTCCCAGCAACCCATGGGTACAGACCCGGCCTCGATGGGGTCACATTCAGTCATATTTTCTGCCCCTGCGCCCCCCTTCAGCCTCCTCCTCCTTCCTGAGTCCTGTGGGGAGAAAGGGGGTCTGGGGGTCTCCGTTTAAGGTGCCTCTGTGTCTGTAGGGGGTGTGTGTGTGTGTGAGTGCATGTGCATGTGTGTGTGCACACGTGTGCACGCCCGTGTGATCAGGGCAGCGATGGGATTACTCCTCTGAGCCCTGAGCGCACCATGAACCCGCAGTTGGTTGTTTTGACCCAAAGTTGAACTCCACACACTTGAACGCCACGCCGCGGTTCACTGGCGGCCTCGGTTTCAAAGAAGTTTCCTTTCTGAAGAAAAACAAAAAGCCAACAAACAAACTTGAAAGAGCGGAGAAAAGGCCAAGGGCAGCCGTGGCTGGAGCAGGGCTAGATCGAAAGCAGATGGTCCAGACTCGCACTCGGACTGGGGAGCTGGGGGCAGGTCCGGGAGGCGAGCGCGGGGCACCTGCCTCGGCCTGTGGATGCCCTCCGTCTGGGCGGGTCCAGGGTCCCCCCGGGCCTGGCACAGAAGCCAGAGCCTGGCGGCCGGCCCTCTCCGTAAGCCAACTCACCCTCCCGACCCCCCAGCAGCCCTGTGGAGGGGTCCAGGCCCTCCTGTAGCGACGGGAGAGGGAGCAGCCCCCAGCGCTGAGCTGGAATCTGACCCAGCACGGACGTCAGGCCGGGCACCGCCGCCCCCTGCTCCCCCCGACCCCGGGCACGTCCTGGCTGCTCCCGCCCTCCTGCACACACCTTCGCTCAGCCTGCTCGCTCCGACAGAGATTCCTTCCTCCGCCTCCCTTGTCTCCGTGGAGCCCCCACGATGAGGGAGATGGTGGCTGCCCCGTGGGGCCCTGTGAGGGGTCAGGACGAGAACGCAGGCCGGGCGCGGAGGAACACCCTGCCCGCCTCGGACCCCTCCATGCACGGGGTGGGGAGCAAGGGGTCTGGCTCTGCGCTTCCTTCCCTCGCCGCTGTCTCCTCTTCCTCTCAGGGCCCTGAGGCCAGACGGAGCATTCCTGCAGCCTCGAGGAGCATGTGTCCTGGATTTTTAAGTCCAAACTGGGTTTAATTCCTTGCCCTGAGCACCCGGGGCAGGGGCAGTTCAGGGGTAGGTTTCCACATCTCCATCAGCCTTGTTTATTGCTCCTCCCTCCCCTTGGGCGGGGGCTCCAGGGACCCTCCTGGGCTCCTATTCCAGGACAGAGGGTCTGGTCCCAGGGAGGGAGGGGTGGGCAGGGATGAGTGGGCCCCCCAGGCTCTGATCTCAGCCAAGCTTGACTTTGCTGCTGGGCCAGGCTCCATGTGCTGTCGGGTCATGATCGGGGCGGCGGGAGAGGGGTGACTGATGGGAAGGAATGTTCCAGAGGCCGGCCCCCACCTCAGAGAAGCCCCTGCTGGGGCCCCACCCTGGGCCTTGGGGCTCTGCTCCAAGGGCGGCCCTGTGGCCATGACTGCCGCTGCCTCTAGAGCCTCTGGGGAAGGATTTGTTCAGCCAGGACCTTGCTGAGGGCCTCCTGGGTGCAGGGGGAACCAGACAAGGTGACCACACTGTGGGGTCCCTGTTGGGAACAAGGGGCCCTGAGGCCGGGGAGCATGGGGACACCCCTGGTCCCCCAACTCCCTCAAGGTTGTATTGAGACTGGGTCTTGAAGGCAAAGCTGACATTTGACATCAGGACGGGGAGGAGAGGAAGGGGAGGAGGGATGGGGAAGGGGAGGAGGGGGTGGGGAGAGGGAGGGGAGGGGAGGAAGAGGAGGAGGGGTGGAGGAGGGGAGGAGGGGGAGGGGAGGGGAGGAGGGAGATGTTATAACAGAGGAGCAGCATCCACAGCAGCTTCATGGTTTTATCCACAAACAGAAAAAATGCGGATCTCTGGCCACGGCAGGTCCCTGGACCAGCACGGCCAGAGCTGCATTTAGGACACCCTGCAGGTTCTCATCTGAGTAACACCAATGATCGATTGCAATGTCCCAGGCGGCCACCCCGCCTCCTCTTGGGCCCCACGTCCGTATCCCTGAGCCCTGGGCTCCCAGCTGCGCCTGCTATGCACCGGCCTCCCCCTGGACTTGGTCAGCCCCTCTCCCGCTCTCTCAGAAGACTCGGGCAGGCAGCCCGTAGAGAGGAGGTGTCCGGCCGGGAGCTGGCCACCTTCCTGGAGAGCCCACCATGCCCCTCCCTCTCTCAGACTCACTGGCTAGGGAGCCTGGACATCCAGGGCCGCCTCATTGTCCGAGTCTCCATGCTGGCTCCCGACCCGGGCTGGGGATCTCTGGGGCCCTGGGGAGGGCGTGAGACCTCAGGCTGCCAGCCCCCCACCCCAGGAGGAGACCCCCACACCCTGTGCTGGGCAGCGGTCTTCCTGGCGGGGCTGGGCCCTTGGATTCCTATAACCAGCTGGGCAGGCTGCTGACCCACAAGCAGGGCTCGAGGCAGAGCAGCGGTGACCAAGGTGGGGTGACCGCCTGGCCTGGGCCCCAGGACGAGTGCAGACACTGGCGGGCCCAGGCAGGGGGCAGAGGCCGTGCTGGGGGGAGGCTGGCTGAGGACTGTCGGGAGACCTGTTTCTATGTCCTGTGCCTGGAGCAGGAGGCGGCCTCTGCCCTCTGCCCAGCAGACAGACCTCCGAGGACCTGGACTCAGGGTTTCTCCTGATCCCCCGCCAGGTCAGCACACGCCCCTTGAATGCTACTTTATCTTTCATTTCATTGAAACAACAGTGTTAAGTGCATCATTCAAAAAGCCAGATCATTCTTCAGGGTTTATCATAAAAACCATCTGTCTCTGGGCCTCCCCTGATTTGATTCCCCCTCCCTGAAAGCTTTTAACTTTTCATCTGCTTTGGTTTCGGTTTGGCTTTCTGGGTTGGGCACACACACCCTCGCTGCTTCTAAATGACTTGTTACCTTGTGTGTTGATTTTTCAGGGTAGACACCACCCCTTCACTTTGATGATGACAGACCCTCGCTGAATTCTCTCAGGGCTCCCACCTCCCCATAGAGGGGAACTGCACTTGGGATTCAGTCACTATTCAGTATTAATCAGTTCGTCAATGTATGGATTAGATCTTTTAAATGAGACCCATCAATCCATCTCCAGTACTTTGGCCACCTGATGCAAAGAGCTGACTCATTAGAAAAGATCCTGATGCTGGGAAAGATGGAAGGTGGGAGGAGAAGGGGACGACAGAGGATGAGATGGTTGGATGGCATCACTGACTCGATGGACAAGAGTTTGAGCGAACTCCAGGAGATGGTGAAGGAGAGGGAGGCCTGGAGTGCTGCAGTCCATGGGGTTGCAAAGAGTCGGACACGACTGAGCGACTGTCCATCATCCTCAGTCCATCAATCCTCTAGTCAAATGCTGTGTCTCATTGGTATTTTTCCCAGTCTCCCCGAAGAGAGCTCTTTGGGGGCTACATTCTACATTTTCTTGTGTTTCCAGCACAAATTCTTCCCCCGATCTTTTCACAAAAGCCTGTGAAAACTCATTCTCCTCTGTGTCCCCTGCAGCGGGCGGCTGGTCCAGCCCAGTCTCCTCCCTGGGGATGCCAGCCCGAAGCCGTCTTCACTCCCTGCCCTTAGCTGCTCAGTCTCTCTCCTGGATGTGTGCTTCCGTCGTTTCCAACTCTTTGTGACCCCATGGACTGCAGCCCACCAGGCTCCTCTGTCCATGGGGACTCTCCAAGCAAGAATACTAGAGTGGGCTGCCACGCCCTCCTCCAAGGGATCTTCCTGATTCAGGGATCAAACTTTCATCTCTTGCGTCTCCTGCGTTGGCAGGCGGGTTCTTTACCACCAGCTCCACCCCATGTCTTCCTGCAGCTGGTTTCACTCTCTCCTTTTGTGTGAGAGGTCCTCCAGGAGGTCCTGGCCAGGGACACAGGGGCTGTGCGCTTCCTGAGTGATGTAGGGTCCCGTCTGTCCCCGTCTCTGGGTGGCGGCCAGGCAGGCTGTGGGATCTGGGTGCGAGTGAACTTTCTTGGCCATGGATGCTCCACCCTCTCCGAGCTTCCAGGACGCAGCAGAGAAGGTCGAGTCTGTGTTGCATCCTGGTCTTTTGTGGCCTATTTCTGCTCCCCTCCCCAAGGAAACCTTACTTCCCGTGCAGGGATGCTGCGCTGGGCTGCCCTTGGTGGCTCTGCTCCATGCCTGTGCCAGGCCCTTGGAGGCTCCGTGAGCTGGATGGGAGGTCTTCACTCGGGGACACAAGTCTGCCTCCCTCCACCCTCATCCCGGCTCATGCCCCGGGGCTCTCGTCTCCCGTCCCTGCCCCATCTTCTCTCTTGAATCCTTGCTCTCCCTCACCCCTGTGTCCTCATCATCAGCTTCTCAGTCTTCCACCGTCAGCTAATTTGTGTGCGGCAATTTTTCCTTTTTGCTGAGTGTTCACTTTTATGGGGCCACGCTCTGATTTTTGTGAATGCATTATCTTTCCTCATCCCTTCGAGCCGCTGTCTCTATTTTTTCTGGGAGTTTTCCCCCCTCTCTGTTTATGCCCAGTTCGCTTTTTCCGTTTGAGTCTGCATTTCTGTCTTTGGTGTTGGATGCCTTCTCTGACGTCGGTGATCCGGGGTCCGTGGGTCAGGGTCCGTGACATGTGGTCTAACGAGCTGACCCCGAGCTGCGCCCACACTCCCTGCCGCCCGGGGCGGAGCCGGGCACAGCGGGCTGTCTGCTCCTGCTGCTGCCCGCCTCCCGCTGGCAGAGCCCGCGCCGGGGGGTGCTCATGGCGGCGCTGTCTGTGACTCTGAAACCCTGGACAAACCTACACGTGCTGATCCGGGGCATCAGCTGCATGTGGCTGGTCCACCCTTCCGGGGAACACCGTGTGGCTTGCAGTGATGGGCAGGGCTGTGCCCCTCACTATGGAGGTCCATCCAAGACACCACAAGGGCAGCTCACAGATCATCAGGTAGAGCTTCAGTCTTTATGCAGAGAGACCTGTGTGTGCGTTCAGAGGTCAATGTCTGGAAGGACGTTTAACAAAAAGTCACCAGAGATTCTTATTTCTGGGTGATTAGATCTGGAGTGATTTCCCTTTTCTTGTGTTTTTCTACCTTGTCTGAATTTTAGCTGCAAGTGTGGGTTGCCTTTATAGTCATCTTCATCTCAGAGAAGGAAAACCACTCACTGGAATAGTTCTCTAGCTGCCTTACAGCAGGTGCCGGCTCCCCACGGCTCACCAACAGGGTGTCCCAGCATCTGGACGAGACGTCCCCGCTTTCCAGGACTGCGTGGTGCTTCCTCCTGGTCACGTCGCGGTTACCATTGTCCTTGCCCTGTCCCCCCCATCCTCACGTTCACAGGGCCTTTCTAACCTCTGCATCCCCGGTCCCCGCCGCGGCTGTCCCTTCTTCTTTCTGGCCTTACCAGGGTCGAGTGCCAGCCGCCAGCACTGCCCTGGGGATCCCTCAGGGCAGCCCACCTGTGTGGCCTGGTTTGGGCTCTTCAGAGGCACCCATCCCTGCTTTCTAGCACTGTCAATGGATTCTGGCATATCTTAGATTTCTCGGGTCTTTTCTATGGGCTGGAGGCAGGACAATGAGTGTAGAGACATCGTGGGCAATTTATTCGCTGATGTTCCCCTCCCAGGGGCCCAGCATGATGCCCGGGACACAGCAGACAAGGGAGATGCTGAAGAATCAGGGAATGAGGACAGAGTGAATTTGAAGGCGGGGACAAGGAGAACAAATGTGTAAGCTAGAATTCTCGATTCTGTTCTCTTGTAAGAGATAAAATGAGAAGGTACTGGAATAGCCATGATCCAATTTAAGTAAATGTGAAAAATCACTTTACAGCTGAGTTAAGAATGGTTTATTTATCCGAGAAATTGGTGTTTTCCTTAACAAGTCGGTAAACAGTGGCTTTGAAAAGTGGGGCTTGTTGCTCAGCCCTCGGGTGTTAAAGCCTGTGTGTGTCTATCTGCTTAATTGTTAAAAGTCAGGTTTAAACCTAGGGACGGAATCAATGTAGTGTTTACTTTCCTCTTTCTGCAATAAGCTGGATAATCGGGAGCTCATTTGCTTTGGAATGACTCAGGCTACTCTGTTTGAGGCCTGAGAGTGAAATGTCTCTCTTGTAAGTCATGCAATTTGCACTCTGAGCTGACAGCTACAGGCTGGTTGAATAACAAATGCTATTAGGAATCGGTGTTCACTGATTTTTGTTCTTCAGATTTAAGTGCGTGTGTCCACTCAGGGCATTTAGAAGCCGGCAGAAGAAAACGTGGGCCCTGTTTGCAGCCTCTAACGCACCCGCTCTGAGCTCCCTGCGGAGCAGCATCGGGGCTGTTGTGGCCGGAGGCCGGGTGGTCCCCGGGCCCCACTAGTGGTAGGGCGCAGCCTCGCGGGGCCGGCAGGGGGACGGTGACAGTGGTGGCCAGGGTGCGGTGGGGTCGGGTGGATCTGTGCTCCAGGAGAAGAGTGTGCAGGGAAGGGTGCGTCCTGCAGGGCCCTGCGGGGTAGATGGGGGCGGGAGGAGGAGGCTGAGGCTGCTCTCAGCCCCTCTTTGCTGCGGGGAGCAGGAACTCCGGCGGTCTCCCGGGAGGGCCAGGGGCGGAGGGGCCTTTAGGCCTCGGAGGGCCTGGGAGGGCCTGTGAGCCTGTGTCCCCGTCCTCCTGGGCCCCGGGAGGACCTTCAGGCCTGTGTCCCTGTCCTCCTGGGCCCTGGGAGGGCCTGTGAGCCTGTGTCCCCGTCCTCCTGGGCCCCGGGAGGACCTTCAGGCCTGTGTCCCCGTCCTCCTGGGCCCCAGGCAGAGGTCCAGGACACATTGGAGCCAGTTAGCCGATAATGGAGCCAAAATGGAGCATTTCCTCTCATGGGCTAAGCAGCCCATTTTTCTCCATCTCCAAGGCTGACAGCATGGAATGTACTCTGGGCACCAAGCTCCGATGATGAAAGAGGCCGGCACCATCGGACAGACAGCCCGCCGCCTGGGAGCCCGCTGGCCGCGGGAGGGGTGCAGGGCAGGGGGGACCGAGGCCCGTCTGACGTCTGGGGCGCTGGGTCTCCAGGTGAGGGCAGGCAGGAATGCCCGCCCTGAGCCCACCCGCAGCCGCTGGTTCTCCAGAGGCGGGACTGGGAAATGGCATGCTGCTCCGCCCTGCCAGTCCGGGTGATGCCCCGTCCGAGCACCTGGGTGGTAGAGTCACCCCCTGGCCACGCCTGCTTCTGTCACCAGGCAGAGAGCACTCGGGGCTTCCGGCAGAGGTGGAGGGCTGCTGGCCAGAGTGCTGAGGCCCCTGCTGGCCAGTGGGAGACCCAGCAAACGGGGGTGGAGAAGGGTCGAGGAGAGGACTGCCCTGCTAGGCAGAGGCCTGGAGCTGAGGCTGGGTGGAGAGTCAGGTGGGGGGGCGGGGCGGAGAATCGGGATGCTGGTTGTGTAAAGGATCAAAGTACATGTATTGGGTTTTGGTGCACACTCCTCGTGGGGTGAGCGAATGATCCAGGGCTTCTAGGAGGGGTCTTAGGCCGGAGATGGGCTCTGATGCTCAGCAAAGCCCAGGGAGTGGAGGTTGGGGGAGAGGACTGTCCCTGGCATCTCTCCCATGCTGGTGGGCAGACCCTGAGGACGCACCGGCTCCGCCTGGTCACAGGCCTGGGGAGCAGCCTCCCGCGCTGGGCGCTGGGCAGGGTGGGAGCTTGTGCAGAGCCGGTGGAGCTGCGGGATTGGGGGGGTGCCTGGGCACACCCCGTCCCTGTGTTCATCCTTCCCTTTGCCAGGGGCGTAGGGGGAGCCCTCCCCGACCCGGCCACCCCCTGCTGGACGCAAGGCTCCAGAATTGGCATTACCTTGTGTGGGTTACTCCGGTCACAGTGATGCTGCGTAACGAATCATCCAAACTCCGCAGCTCACCGCAGACAGCGTGAGCCTCTCGCTTACCAGCCTGACTGGGCCAGGGCTTGGCGGCTCCCAGCTGAGCGCATGCAGGGCTCCAGGCCGTGGGCTTACATCGGCTCTGGGCTCTGCCTCCCTCCCCGTCCAGCCCGGTCGCGCTCTCCCCTCAGCGGGTCTCAGGGGGTCAGACGACGCTCCCAATAGATAAAGCCCAGAGGCTCAGGGTCAGGACACACACTCCCCTCTCCACCGCCCTCCATCGGCCAGATTATGGGGGGAGGGTGCTTGCCACACGGTGGTGGTCATCTATATTCACCTGCCTACTCTAGGAAGGGCCCCCGGGGGTCCCCAAGATCTCGACAGGCCCTCCCTCTGATGACGTGTCACAGCCCCGCGTGGGGTGCTCATGGCCGTCTGTCCACGAGCCGGCTGTCCTGAGGGCAGGGGTCACCGTGATCCACAGTGGATGCAATACGCAATACGCTTTGCGAGGCGTGAGGGGGAGGTGGGGGGGACACCGGGATGGGGGACCTGCCCCTCTGCCCCTTCCCCGGGGGCCCAGCACTGGGCAGCGCCTGCTCTGTGATGTCCTCCTCCCCTGCTGGGACCAGCCCTTCCTCTGCGGCTCCTCGCACCTCGGGCTCCCTGACGAGAGCCTGGGAGGTGTGGGCGGGGTGAGAGGAGAGGGGAGGGGGCACCCCCAGAGCGCACCCGGAGCCTGAGGACGCAGCACCTGTGGAAGGGGGGGCCCGGAGCGCGGAGCTGCCCCCAGCACGGCTCTGCAGCATAAAGCAGCCAGCTTTCATCCCGAAAAACGGGGGCCCGGCTCGGAACACCTCCGGACGCCTTTATAGAGCGAGTAATTGCTTAACTGCAATTATTTTAGGAGGTTTAACGAGGCTGCATGGGTGCTCTTTAAGAATACCTCTTCAGCTTAAAAATTCCGCCCACGGCCCCCTGAGGATGGGGCCAAGCGGCCTGCCTCCTTCAAGACTCAGCTGTGCCCCAAGGCGGGGTGGTGGGGGGCGGTGGGGGGGTCTCTGGAGGGGCTTCTGGCAAGGCAGTCAGCCCTGCCCAGGGAGGCAGAAGGACCCTGTTGCCAAGGGAACAGCCTCCTTTGCACTCCGAGGAGGCTGGGCCCCTCCTGACGAGGATCCGCTGGACCAGAACTCAGTTGGGAGAGCGGGGATGAGGAAGAAGACGGAGGGACGGAGGAAACAGTGATCGCCTTCACGTCGGGCACTTTTCTGAGTCCCCACTTCCTTAGGAAAGAGCCTTTCCTGTGGTTCTCGCAAGGGTGACATAAGACACCACACGTGAGACGCCTGCGTGGGGACCGGTGCCTCCTCCAGGGATGCTCGCCAGCCCTCACCGGCCCGGGCCGGTTCATCTTCCCGCTCGGCCGTGAGGTTGGCGACACCAGCTTCTGGAAGAGATGCCCTCACCCATCGAGGTGCAGTAGACACAAGTGAGACCCGCTCAGCCGCCCCCAGAGGTCTGTCACCTGATGTGCGCGTGGGCAGAGGCCTGGAGAAGGCTTCTAGGGAACAGTTTATGTTTGCAGAGTCAACCCCCCAAACCGTGAAAGGCAGCGTGTGAAGCGACAAAAGAGATGATCAGTAAGCACGGTTTAGTGAAAGTTATTTAAAAACGTGTCACAACTGCAACATGTCTGCACAGGCTGGCGCGTCCTCACGTGTGGACTGCTGGCTGCAAAAGGCGTTTGGGGAAAAGGATGGCTCGGGGTCCAGCTGTCTGACCAGGGCTGTGTGGTTTGGGCTCTGTAGCGACCACGCTCCGGCCACGTGGTCAGGCCACGGCCGGGTGGGCCACGGCCTCGGAGAGCGCATCCTCTCTCTCCAGCCACCGGGGCCGCTTAGTAAGGACAACAGTGATGAGGGCAGCTGAACCGGGCTGGCGGGAGACCCTACTGCGTCAAGCTCCGAGAATAGCATGGTTCCCACTCCTGTTGGGGCTTCCCTGGTGGTTCAGACGGTAACGTGTCGGCCTGCAGTGCTGGAGACCTGGGTTCCATCCCTGGGTTTGGAAGATCCCCCTGGAGAAGGAAATGGCAACCCGCTCCAGTACTCTTGCCTGGAAAATCCCATGGATGGAGGAGCCTGGTAGGCTACAGTCCATGGGGTCGCAAAGAGTCAGACACAACTGAGCGGCTTCACTTTTTCATTTTCCACTCCTGTTTGATGGAGAAACCGAGGCACAGAACAGCTGAGCAACAGCGGAGGGGCTTGGCCTGTGGTCAGTGGCACAGACCGGCTTCAGGCTGCAGCCATCGAGCGCCAGGCCCACAGTCTACCCATCGGTTATCCTCCTTTGCTGACTCCCCCAGCCCCCACCAGCCAGCTCCCGTCCCCCAGGCCAGAACTCTCCTTCGAGAAGGACATGGCCGTGGACCCCAGAGTGAGGCTGTCGGGGAAGGCTCAGGACAGCCTCTGAGCGGCCCACAGCCTGGGGCAGCCCCTCCATGACTCTGCTCCTTATAGACGCCCTAGAAGGAAAAATACGCCTTCCCTCAGCTCCTTGACCCCAGGACGCAAAGAGGATGGCGGAGGATGGAATTAGTCCAGGCTTATGGCCTCGAATTAGTTACCGTGGACTCAACTACTCATCCCTCCCTTGGAGGGCAGAAAGGCCAGACAACACGAAAACCAGCCTCCAGGCAGGCCGGGTCGACAGGAGCAGGCTTCTCCCTGGTTAAGTGCTTTTAAATCAAAACACTGAAGCCTCGGCCTTAAGCCCAGCTCATGCGGCTTGAGTCTCTTTCCCTCCAGGGAGCGAGACTCGCGGTGGTAGCAGGAGGCACCGTTCTCCACGGCCGCTGACCCAGGGAGTGTCTTCTCTGGGTGAGCGCCATGTGCAGGCTTTGGGAACCCCTGCTCAGAACTGGGTCCTGGTGCCATCCCCCTGCCAGCCTGTGAGCTGGGGCAAGACCGCCCTCCCCCAGGCTGCAGACCCTCGCTTCTCCCCGTGAACCCAGAGGAGGGTCTCTGCAGTGGCCTATGCTCGGACCTCAAGGATGCTCGTGGCTTTGTTCCCAGCGGGGCCAGCTCTGGTTGCTGTCCAGGCTCACCCCACAGTGAGGGGCCCTGGGGCCCTGGCAGCAGGGTCAGCCACAGGCCCACACACTGGCCACGTGCCTCTCTGTCCCCCCACCCCATTGTCCCTGAAGGTGGCAGTAGGGGGGCCTTGCCACCGGAGACCTCTTGGGGAGTCCAGAATCTCTCAGCTGGTCTCAGGGACCTCACCTCCTCCAGCATTTATACCTTTCACCATGTAATTAGAGCCCAGACATGGCTTTTCCTTTCAGTCGTAGCATTGACTGGGGGCCAAATGGCCCATCACGGGTCTCAGGAGGCTCGTCCCCTCCCAGAGCCCGCCCCTGCTGTGTCCACGGCCACAGCAGCTCAGGGGGCGGGGGTCCTGATGAGCTTCACATTCATTGCCTTTTCTTATGTCTTCCACAACTTCTGCAGTGGGACCGGCTTGTTTTCACAATCAGGAAAGGAAGAAGCTGGACACAGCATCCTGCCTGCCCTGAGCTGTGCAGAGGAGGCGGGCATCCGTGCATGTTTCCTGCATCTCGAGCCGGTTAAGGCCCAGGGCTCCTCGCCAGCCGTGGTCTCAGGGCCCAGCCCGGTGTAGGGAGGACCCCCAGCCCAGGCCGAGCGGCTTCCCGTCTCCTCCCGGCCCTGGGGGCCGCCGCACTCCGCCTGGCTCCAGCTCCCTCCATGAACTCGTTGGAGGGAAGGGGGAAACCTGGTTCTCTGGCACGAGTCTGGCCGTCTCCTCATACCGCCGTGATGTCCGGGAAACACACGTGGGGCGCGCTGGCCTCGCCTGGCCAGCCAACTCTCCTCCTGGGCCCCCGTCTGCCCACACAGCAGACTGCCACATCCTGTCTCCACATTGACCCAGGAGTAGTGTCCAGCCTCTTGCGGGGGTCCCCGTCCCTCCACGGAGGAGGGCCCTCCCGCTCACAGGAGCCTCAGGACGGTCTGACTTCAAGGCCAGAGTCGGAAGTCATGTCCCTCCACCCCTTGCTTTCGCCCCAGCGCGGGCATCTGGGTAGCACCTCAGCTGTGTTCCCGCCCCCAGGCAGGGGTGGGCATTCATGAACGCGGGGGAGGAGTTTTATGATTTCCCCCCAGAAGAGCCCGTCTGGTCAGACTCCTGCTTCCACGGCCTTCCACCCTGTGCAGGGCTGTCTGTGCACACGCGCTCCGTCCCCAGCCTGCCCCCAAACAGCTTCTCCATGGTGGGACCGAACCAGCCTCCGCTCTGCGTGGACAGAGCTGGGATGCTCTTAATATTGTTGCCCCCTGCGGTGCCTGGGCTGGGGTGGGAGACCCCACCACATCTGCGGCCCCCAGAGGAGATCCAGGCAGTCACAGGGGCTCCCTGGGAGAGTTCTAGCATCACTGGATCCTCCGTTCACACCTGTGAGACAGGCAAAGCGAGCATCATCACGCCGTGAGGTAGTCAGCAGGCTTTACAGTTCAGTTCAGATGCTCAGTCATGTTCGACTCCCTGCGACCCCATGGACTGCAGCATGCCAGGCCTCCCTGTCCATCACCAACTCCTAGAGTTCACCCAAACTCATGTCCATTGAGTCGGTGATGCCATCCAACCATCTCATCCTCTGTCGTCCCCTTCTCCTCCTGCCCTCAATCTTTCCCAGCATCAAGGTCTTTTCCAATGAGTCAGTTCTTTGCATCAGGTGGCCAAAGTATTGCAGTTTCAGCCTCAGCATCAGTCCTTCGGATGAACACCCAGGACTGATCTCCTTCAGGATGGACTGGTTGGATCTCCTTGCAGTCCAAGGGACTCTCAAGAGTCTTCTCCAGCACCACAGTTCAAAAGCATCAATTCTTCAGCTTTCTTTATGGTCCACCTCCTACACACCCCCTCATTCATCCATCCACTCACGCGTGCTCACAGTCACTCACTAGCACTTACACACCCACCGTGTCAGGGGCTGGCCAGGAAAGCATGGGCCCTGCTCTCTCCCGAGGTCGCAGAACCATCTATGGCTCCCAGCTCCCTGACGCCTCCCCGCCCTCCGCGGTCAGTCTCTCTTGCGTGCTGCTTGATTCCATCCCTGGCGTTTCAATCGCTCTTTAACCTCGTCTGAAGCCTTGGCTTTGATGAAACAGATTTCAAAGGAGAGGGAAATAATGTTCCATTAAAGGCACTGAAAAAATTGATTTCCGTGCGATCTCCGAGGCGGAGGTGCCAACGACTGTTGGGACTGAATGTTCATCCTTCTTGCTGGAGGTTTAGCGTCAACCCCAAGCTGACGGCCGCTAAGAGCCGCCGCAGGACAGGAAGTCGGGGCCCAGGAATGTCCGAGGCTTCGGGATTCCTGCGTGGCCGAGCCAGTGTGCCTCTTGCCGAATTCCTTTTTGAAAAGCACGAAGCTCGATCACTGATGCCCTGAACACACGGCTCCCACTCACCCGGCCCTCAGGAGGTTGGGAGGGCCTTGAAGTGCGCGGGATGCGGGGGGCACCTGGCGCCTCATCTCAGCCCCCCGAGGCCGTGCCGCCCCCTGCGCTTGCCCTCCCACTGCCTCTCACAGCACCCCTCTCCCTCAGGTTGGGGTTCTTTCTTTCCCACCTCCAGGTCAGATGCTGTGACCCTCCCCCCACCCCAGCTTCTTGTGCTGCTCGGGTCCTCAACGACCAGCGGGCACACAGACCCTCCTCCCACCGAGAAACAAGTGGGAGTGTCGGGGCCCTTCCCCTCTGCCCCCTGGCTCTGGGGTGCTCCTGGGCCCCAGGGACTGCTCGCTCCCGCACGCCTGCATCCGCCAGGGGGACCGTCTTGCAGGACATCCTCGGCCCAGAGCCTCCAGGGCGGCTGGGGCTTGAGAGCACCACCCGAGACCGCCCCACACCCCGTCGGTCCTCTGTCCCCGCCTCCTGGGGTTCAGGGTATTTCCATCTGCGTTGACACGGGAGACACAGACAGGCCGTTTACAAACGTCACACCTGGCGTGGATGCTGGGGGGTGGGGGGCGGTCTACGGGGAGTCTCTGTGCTCACTTTGCCGTGAGCCTGACACTGCTCTGGAGAGCGAGTGACGTGTGTGCACGCAGCGGTGGGCGGCCCCGTGGAGGTGGGGGTCCCCCTCTCTCCGCCCCACATGGCTCCTTCCACCGCCTCGCAGGACACAGGGTGTCCCACACTTCCGGCCACAGCCCCCTATAGCAGAGCTCCCCGTGGCCACCCCGGGCTCCCCCCAAAACCAGGGGGCATCCACGGCAGGCAGGGGTGTGGGGCAGCAGGGGTGAGGGCTGAGGCCCTGGATATGCAGCTGGCGGGTAGATGGATGTGGGGGGGATGGTTAAACAGGGGGGAGGGTTAAGTGTGTGGGTGGGGTTAAACGTGGGCTGGGGGCTTACAGAAACCTTCCCACTGCACAGTGTACAGTAGGTGTCCCCTGCCCTCCTGGGGAACACCCACCCTCCTGGGAGCATCTCTGGGCAGAGATGGTGGTACACTCTGGGGATGGTAGGATTTGGCTCCCGGGTGGTCGGGGCTGGAGCTCCAGGGAGCAGGCCCACGCCCCGGGTGAGAACTGGTCCCGGCAGGACTGGCCAGTGGGCTCCGTCCTGGGGAAGGTGAGGCCGAAGCGGGGGCCTGGGCAAGCTGACAGCTGCAGGCCTCACCCATGTGCTGGGGGGCAGAGCCCTGGGTGGGTATACTACGTGTACCAGACAGGCTTGGCACAAAGGGGGACCACAGAGGTGCTTTGGAAACCAGAGCAGGGCCAGGCCCACCCCGGATTAGCAGTGGGAGCGGGCCAAAGGCCACCGGAGCCCCCTTCCTGCCGCCCCCACACAATCACGCTTCAGACTCAGCCCTGACGAGTGTCCCCGGGCCTCCGGGCGCCTCTCCACAGGGAAGCCTGCAGGTCCAGAGCAGACGGCTCTGTACCCCCAGCTCCTCCGCTGAGGAAAATAAAGACAGTCCCAGTTCGCTCTTTCTGAAAGCTCTGCAAGTGTAGATTTGGAGAGGAAATTCGTCAGCTCAGATAATTCGTGTGCCTCTCGAGACGTCTCAGGAGATCATAAAAAGCCCTTAGGAGCCTCCAGCAGAGGACTGTGGTGGAGACGCAGACGGCGGGGCTGAGACTGACCGGCGTGGTTCCAAAGCCCTCGATCCGGGCGCAGCAAGCTGCTCCAGCCAGAGCCAGTGGGGTCGGGGGACCCTCACACGTCTCGCCACCCAACATCCAGGTGAAAACCAGCCCCGTTCCCTGCCTTGCAGGTGGATGTCTGAGACAGAGCCCCTGGGAGAGACACAGGTGGGGTCAGGGTTCAAGCCCAGGGGAGCCTGCAAGCTTCGGCTCCTCACCTGCCTGAGGCCGAAGGGGAGGGGCTTTAGGGATCAGACGAGGTGAGGAGTTTCAGTTGCAGCCACAGAACAGGTCCCCACGAGGTGAACATGACAGCCATCCCGGCTCGTAGCCACAGCCGGGACCGCCCGTGGGCAGCTCTGGTTCCCACGGCACAGACCCTCGAATGGTCACGGGGGACCGTGGGTGACCACACTTGCTATTTACTGGGTGCCAGCCTCTCTCATGGAGGAGGGATTGGCAGCCCACTCCAGTATTCTTGCCTGGAGAATTCCCATGGACAGAGGAGCCTGGCGGGCTATAGTCCACGGTGTCGCAAAGAGTCAGCCATGGCTGAGTGACTAGCACACAGACTTTCTTGGCGCCCACCGTAGATGGGGACTTGATGAACTGGATCATCGAGCCAGAGAGTAAGGGGTCCCCGTGAAAGGTCGGGATGACTGTGGTCCCTGCGGGGGGCGTCCCCCAGCATGGTGTTCCCGAGCACGTGCCTACCACGACCGCTTGGCTATGAATGCCGAGGCCAAATGCAGCCTGAGGTTTAAGGGCTCATGTTATTGAGGGTCTGGGGACGGCACAGAGACTCTGTCCCAGTGCAGGCTGCTGTCCGCTTAGGACATGTGTGACGGTCCCCCCATCACCCCAGCTCAGCAGCCCTGGGGAAGAAGATTCTGATGGATCCACTCATGCTAATCACCTTAGGGGATGGAGGGTGAGGTCTAGGCCATGCACCCACTCAGAGACCACGGGGGCGTGGGGATCAGCCACCCCCAAACCAGGGGAGCAGAGGTTGGTGACCAGAAAAGAGAGCAAAGGCTACAAACCAGGTGTCCGTTCAAGAGCCCCCCAAGTGGGAACAGGGGCCACTCCTGGAGGTGGGGGGGGGTACAGAATTTCACCCTGTTCTCAACCACAGGTGTGGGACCTACACCCAATTGTTTTCATAAAACTTGGCCCAACAACCGGGCCCCAATTTTCCCTTGATTGAAGCGAAGTCTGAGCCTTCGATGACTTCACCGGGTTCTCAGCGGACAAACCCAACTTCCTAGAAACCAACCAGTTGGCAGATGGATTTTGAGCACCACTTGTTTGCCAGGCACTGCCCTGAGCTCCAGGAAGCCCCGAGTCGGGGCTGGTGCCCTTGCGGAGCCCCCAGTCCCCCTGGAGGAGAAGGTCCAGCTGTGGGCAGATGGCAAAGAGGAGGCACTGGGGAGGGGATGGGGGCAGACTCACGGGGAGAGACGTCGGGTGCCCCTGAAGCGGGGAGCCTGGCATGGACTCTGGCGCTGGGTGCGGCTTGAGATCGTGGGATGCGGTGGTGACCGGCTTCCCCTGGGAGCCTGGTGGCCACTGCGCTGGTGTGGTCCAGTCGGCCGTGAATAGTGACCGAACACCCACCTGTTCACAGACTTTGTGCAATGGCCCAGGCGGGAGGGAACCGGAGCTCCTCAGTGGGGCTCGTGTTTTGGTGGAGACGGAGGGAAGCCACCGACAGACAAGTGGACGGAATGGACAAGAATCTCTGTAAACTGGTGCCCCTGCTCTGTGTCCCCTTCTGCCAGCGACACGGTTTATTTTTACCCTGTCAAAGCAGTTGACGTTCACAGCAGACCCTGTGACCACGCCTGACCCTGGGCCGGGTTAGAAATGAGAAAACCAGGGAAGAACATTTAGACTGTTCTGACGGTGTAAACACCATTCAGAGCTGGCCTAGGCCTGTGCTGAGATGATGTCCCCTTTCCACCGGTCCTTTGTCACAGCCCCTGGATTTTCAAGGACCCTTCCTGCAATCCCGAGGCGAATGCATTCTTTCTCCTCATCATCCACTAATTGCTCAATGTCTTGTCACTTGTCAATTTTCCCCAAAGATCTATTACAGCTTTTTTCTTTTCCTGCAGTTTTCAGTGGCATTTGTTTTTAGACATGTGCTTTATTATATCACCATTTCCTCCCTAAAAATGGTCACTTTTGTGCCATCACATCCATTCTGCAAGTTGCTTTTTCTGTAGACTTTGCTCTCTGCTCCAGTGTAGACCGGCGGCTGACTGGGCCTCCTAGGACACAGTGCTGCCCTGGGCCTTGCCTCACCCCTGCACAGAGTCGGGCTCCCCGATCCTCAGCTTCTACACCTTTTTCTGTCTTGGTCTTACTCCCTGCTTTTGCTGGAGTACACCCTTGGTTAACTTTCTCACACCAGATGCATGAGAAACACACCTTTTTCTCTCACGATTCTGAACATGCTTAGGGCTCCTTCAGGGTCTCCGTTTCCTCTGGGGCCAGTTTTTCCCACGCCGGCTCTTGCTCCACCTGCCTGGCGATCCCAGCGATGTTCCCCGTTTAGGAGGGAGCACCTGGCTGGCTGGAGTGAGTTTCCCCTGCTGTCATGTCAGAGCTGTTTCTCCTCTGGGCAGATGAGCCATGTCCCCTGGAAGCTTAGCTTTAGGGGAATGACAAGAAGCTGCTTTGGGACTGGCCTTTCCAGGAGCTGGAAGGGATTTGTGGGGGACGACTGGTGTCCCCTGAAGGACAATTTTGTTGCTAGGACACCTCACCCAGGGAGTGTTTTATTTCCTGGGGGTCCGAGCAGCCTGCCTGCCCTCTAAGTGAGGGAATGGGTGGGGCTGGGGGACAGGGGTCCCCTCCCCCTTCTCCCCTGCAGACCGTGAGCCCAGCACTGCCGTGTGCTTCTGTCGGGCATGTGGGCTCGCCCTCCTTCTGCGGCCCCTCCTGCAGGTTTTAGGCTCTGATCTCCCTTCTGTACCATCCATCAACCCATGCGCCTCTCTTCCACCGTCCAGACATTTATCGAAACCTCCCGTTGGCTGGTGACCTGTGCCGCTCCTAAGCACTCTCCTCCTGAGGGCGTGTCGTTGTCACTGTTGTTCTGTGGGTCTCAGAGGGGACGGGAGGTGAACACAGGTTCTGGTCTGCCATCCGGAGCTGGGTGTCTCCTGGGGTAACAACGCTCTCATTTCAGAGGGGAGCAGAGTCCCTTGAAGGCCACTTGGAGAATGGTCTGGAGAAGGAGACAGCAGGTGGGAGGAGGGCAGGAGGGGCTACCCAGGTGTCCAGGGGTGTGAGAGTGAGGCTGACCATGGACCCTCAACCTATCAGGGACCAAGGATGGATTGAGGCTGAACATCTTCATCTGCCTGGTGCCCGGGGCGAGGCTGGGCAGGGACAGGCAGAGAGGAGTGAAGGAAGGAGAAGAGGGTGAGGGGGTCCCAGGCCAAGACTCCATGTGGACCCTCAGCAGAGAGAACGGTGGGACCCAGGGTCGGGGCTGGGGACCACACCAGTAGGTGATGGAGAGGATGGAGTCAGGAAACCAGCCGTGGACAGTGCGGGCCGCAGGGGAACCAGGACCTCCCGAGCCCCAAAGGGTCCAGGAAGGGGAGTGGTCGGACCCCAGAGGGAGGGCTGTGGTTGTGGCCAAGGGGCAGGGCTGCACGGACGTGCCGCAGCCTCGGTTCCCTGGCTTGGCAAGCCCGGGAATCAAGCTGTCTCTCTCACCTCATCCTGTTCTCTCCAGCGGCTTCCTATTGGCCAGACACGCAGAGAAGCTAGAGTTAAGGGGCCCCTTGAAGAGGCCACATGGGTCCGAGAGCAGGGGCCGGAAGGGGATGGGAGGGCCAGGGAGTGGGGGGGGGGTATGCCAACTGGCTGGCGGCCCAGGCCCTGCTCCACAGCCCCCCGGCAGGCAGCTTGAGAAGACATGTGCAGAGCCCATGTGAAAGAAACCATAAAACACTCCTGCGAGGCACGAAGAAGACCCAAAATAGAAAGGTTAGGACGTTCCAGCATCATCAAGATGTCAGTTCTCTCTAATTTAGGGTATAAATTTAATGGGCTTCTAATAAAAATTCCAATGAGCATTTTTTCACGGAGCTACACGGTTGATGTTAACATTCGTATGGAAAAATAAACAGGCAAGAATAGCTGAGGGCGGCGAGGAGGAGGGGCTCGGGGTGGGCATTATGACACGCTGTGCAGACTTCTCCTGGAGACAGCGGGCTAATGACACGGGGGAGCCACGGAGCCAGACCACGGTGGGGGAGTCCGGTGAGTGATGAAGGACGCGTTTCAGTTCCCCGCAGCCGTCAGGATCCGTCAAGTAAAATGATGCCAGGGGAGTAGATCATTGTTTGGAAAAAGATAAAATTAGATCCATTTCTCACACCAGGCAGAAGAATAAACTCACAAGATCAAAGCTCTGGAAGCACGAAGCTTAGATATACAAATACCAGAAGCAAACACAGGTGAATCCTTCTGTAAGCAGTGTGCAGAGAAAGGCTTTCCAGCTGTGAGTAAAAACCCAGCTCCAATAAAGAAAACAGCAACACATTTGTCTGCAAAAATGGGGAGTCTTGCATGAAAAATAAGTAAAGTAAAAGACACACTAGCAGAAAACATTTGGAAATTACCTCATAGATAAAAGGCTTGATATACGAAGAATTTTTAAAAGGTGAGAAACAAAAGTGCAAAAATCACATAGAAAAAAGAGCAAACTACACAAAAAATAGTTCCCCAAAAGGGCTTTAAAAATGGCCCTCGGACAAGTGAAAAGTCACTTTGCTTCTCCATATAAGAGATAGACTGAAGCCAGGCAAGGTGCCATCTCTTATCCATCCGACTGGCAAAAACACAAAAGTCTGACAACATGCTCTGCTGGCGAAGCTGTGGGTAAACAGACAGGCTCAGACGCTGCCAATGGCAACGAACCCGGTGTAGCCCTTGTGCGTGGACAAATCCATGCGTGCATTTACTCTTTGACCCAGCAACCTCACTTTGAAGAATTCACCCCAAAGATACGCTTTCAACATCACAAAATACAGAGGCACGGGGTGTTCACTCCATCAATATTCATCGCGGCGAAGTAGGGAGAGTTAAGGTGCAAGAGGAGGCGGGGACCGCGTACCCCACACCCTCGGCGGGGTGCGGCTGGGCCCCTAGCCAAAGGTCTCTGCCAAGCACTTTGGAGTGATTTCCAGGATGTAACATTGAGTGAAAAATTTCAAGGGCAACAACAGCACAACCACGTGCCAACTTGTAAGTCATAAAGAAAGGGAACAGGAAGAAGTACCCAGATGGCCTGTGTTTACAAGAAGACACTCAGGACAAGTAAGCAAGGAAAGAATGAGATCCATCCCCTGCCAGGAGAGGGGGTGGGGGGACTCCTCTGTGAAGTTCGCCTTTGGAAGCAGGTTCTTGTTCTACACATTCAAGTCAATTCAATCAGCGAGGAGGAAAAAGGGGAAGACAAAATTGAAAGCAAACAGGTAGAAACCAATCCCCATTGGTTCAGAGGCACCCTGAAAACCAAAATGGAAACAAAAGCAAATCCAGGTGACTTTAGAACAGAGTGATGGTCTGGACACCCCGAGTCTTGGATGGGGCTGGAGACGGGGCAGGGAAAAGTGGGAGCAAATTAGAACAAATTACAGCAAGATGGGCTCTTGTCCGTCTAGTCAAGGCTATGGATTTTGCACTAGTCATGTATGGATGTGAGAGTTGGACCATAAAGAAAGCTGAGCACCAAAGAATTAATGCTTTTGAACTGTGGTGTTGGAAAAGACTCTGGAGAGTCCCTTGAACTGCAAGGAGATCAAACCAGTCCATCAAGGAAATCAGTCATGAATATTCACTGGAAGGACTGATGCTGAAGCTGAAGCTCCAATACTTTGACCATCTGAGGCAAAGAGCCGACTCATTGGAAAAGACCCTGATGCTGGGAAAGATTGAAGGCAGGAGGAGAAAGGGACGACAGAGGATGAGATGGTTGGATGGCATCACCGACTCAATGGACATGAGTTTGAGTAAACTCCGGGAGCTGGTGATGGACAGGGAGGCCTGGTGTGCTGCAGTCCATGGGGTCGCAGAGTTGGACACGAATGCGGGACTGAACTGAACTGGACTTGTCGGGCTGCTGAGAAGCTAAGGGCACACCCCCGGGGGGGAACCCTGCCAGAAAAGAGACCTAACTGTGGGGTGGGGAGGGCGCCAGCCCAGGTCAGCAGTATGAACTGAACATCTCTACAGCGTCCAGGGGGCTTCGCTGGTGGCTCAGATGGTAAAGAATCTGCCCGCAGTGCGGAAAACCCAGGTTTGATCCCTGGGTTGGGAAGATCGCCTGGAGAAGGGAATGGCAACCCACTAATGGCAGCCCAGTGTTCTTGCCTGGAGAATCGCATGGACAGAGGAGCCCAGTGGGCTACAGTCCAGGGGGCCGCACAGAGTCAGGCACGTCTGAGCGAGTACGCCTTCACTTTGACATTTTCATGGTGTCCTCGCAGTGCGTTTGTACGTGTGCTTGTGGGCCTGTCTGCTGCATGCGTGTCCGGGTACACATGTGCGCACACCTCCTCCGTCTCTCTGCCGACGGGCCTGAAAGCCTGAGTCCATGACCCCTGGCACCCAGACACTTTCTGGTTTCTAAGCCACTTTCTACTAAAAGGAAGCAGGCTTCCCAGAGGAATGGCTGATTTTAGGGCTGCGGCAGGGAAAGCCTGCCCTGAACCTGGAACTTCTTGTCCACCAGAGAGTAAAGAGGTGCTAACAAAGGTGGGATGTCACAGAGACCCCCGAGCCGGCTTGGCAGGGCACTCAGGGCCCAGCATTTGGGGTGATCTGAGCATCAAACTAACGAAGGACCCCGATAGATTATAGATGTTCACGCTGATAAAAGACACCTACCTACATTCACAATACATAGATGGAGTGATGGATTGATCGATAGATGACGATATGGATGCATCTATCCGCACAAACATACCTACAAACCTGCACACCTACCTACCTACCTGACAGATGACACAGAGGTGGGGACAGACAGGTGGACAGATGGATGGACGACAGACGAGACGGAAGACTTACTGCTTTCCTTGCACGCTGGGTGCCAACTGCTACACGTGCCGCAACTGCTGGGCTGGAAAATCGACATTTAGCAACCTAAGATTGGATCAGCACTAATGGATGCTAAATCTAGGGGGACGTTTTGATGAGACGCAGACCATTTCCAGGGTCTTTAAAGACTCTGCTTTCCAGACTGCGTATCAGTTGCAAGGAAATACAGCAAGTGAATCAGACAGTTCCTTGAGCAGCTCACCAGAAACAGCCTCACCAGTGAGAGGCAGAAGCTTGTCGTGTGCTCTCGACGTGGAAGCGGGGAGGACACGTCATCCGTGCGTTATTGCAGCCAGAATCTAATAGAGAGGAAGGATCAGACAAACCCCAAGGAGCACCGTTCTATTAAAAAAAAAACAACAACTGTAGTCTTCAAAATGTCAGTGACATGAAAGACAAAGACTACGGAAATGTACCAGATGAAAGGAAACTAAAGAGACAGGCAGATAAGTGCAATCCCTGATCCCCAAGAGACCCTGGGCGAGAGAGAGAGAGAGAGAGAGAGAGAGAGAGAGAGAGAGAGAGAGAGAGAGAGAGGGCGAGAAAGGGCGTCATCCGGTCAATTGGCAGAACGGGAGTGTGAGTGGCAACTTAGATAAGGGTATGGGAGCTGTGTTGATAATCGCACTGATGTTATGTAAGAGAAGAGCTCTGTCTCGAAGGGTGAAGGGCTGCCGTGCCTGCAGCTCGGTCTCCAACGGTTCAGAGAAAAATTGCAGGTTCCCACGGGGGTGAAGGGGGGAGGGGGAGGGGGAGGGGAGAAGAAGGGGGAGGGGAGGGCAGGGGAGGGGGAGGAGAAGGGGGAGGGGAGGGCAGGGGAGGGGGAGGGAGGGAGAAGGGAGGGGGATGGGAGGAGGAGGGGGAGGAGCAAATCGATGATGAAATAAATGGGGTAAAACATTAGCAGTGATGGAATCCAGGTAAATGGTAGGTGGCATTCCTTGTGCTACTTTCATCCTCGTAACTTACCTGCAGTTTGAGATTATTTCCAAATGAAAAATTTAAAGACAGCAGCCACCTGCTCCCCACCCGTGTCTAAGTGAGGCGCCCAAATAATACTCTGCTGTTGGCAGTCACACACACTCCCACCCAGCAACCTCCCTCTTCTAGGAACCCCTCAGATAAACAGTGCCAGAACGCGCTACCCTCCTCAGAGTACTCATCCAGTAAAAACAATAATAATCCACCACAATAATAAACCCCTTCTGTGTATACAGCACTCTACAGTTTATAAAGCACTTACCAGACCCAGTACGATCTTGATAGCAATTCTGAGAGAGACTTGTAACAGCTAAAATTTGTGTTATATTAAATCATGGTTCAAAAACATTACTTTAAAAGGGGGCTTCATAATGTTTATTTTGCTGGGCTCTGATAAGGATGAAGTGAAATCAGACAACTGTAAATACTGGGAATTCTCAAGCAGTTTATCTAAAGCAGTCCCCCGGGCCTCTTGGGATTAGCTAGGGAGCTTATGAAATGAAGATTCCTAAAAAAAAAAGAAAGAAAGAAATGCAGATTCCCAGGTGCCACGCCCAGATCTCTGGACTGGGGGCTGGCGTCTCCACGGTAGCAGACTGCCCGGAGGAAACTGGTTCAGAGCAGACTCGTGGGCAGACACAGATATGGGGTGACCCTGCCCCCTGGGCTGGAGCTCAGGGCGGGGCCAACCTCGGGCAGGACCACACACCCTGTATCCCACTCCTGCGAGGGGCCAGGCAGGGCCCCCATATGTTCTTACCCCATTTCTCCACTGGGACGTTTCGGTCGGCCAGCTGGGGCCCTGCGCACCCGTCTGCCGGCTCAGCGGGGCTCAGCTGTGGGCTCCCTGGACAGAGTCTGGGACCCGCTGCAGCCCTGGTGGAGCCTGGCTTTTCAGAGAGGGTGTTCATATCACCTCTCACCCAAGACACAGGCACAGGGCCTTTCCTTTGTATTTTATTTTTAATTGTGGTTGAATATACATGAGTTGAATACACAGGGCTTCCCTGGGCACACAGACGATAAAGAATCTGCCTGCAATGCGGGAGACCCGGGTTCCATTCCTGGGCTGGAAGATCCCTTGGAGAAGGGAACAGCAACCCACTCCAATATCCTTGCCTGGTTAGAGAATCCCATGGACAGAGGAACCTGGCGGGTTACAGTCCATGGGGTCGCAAAGAGTTGGACACGACTGAGCAACTTCACTTCACACAGATGGACCACGTCCGCCCTTGTTAAATGTACAGTTCACCGCGGTCAGCATCAGCTCCAAGACCACGCCCTGCTCCCAGTCTCTGGGGTTTGGTTTCAGCGGCGCCAGCAAGCTGACACAGCGGTACAGAGTTGGGGGTCCCTCCGCACAGACAAGGGGTCAGGGGAGCGCCAAGCCGTAGGTGTGGCTGGGGAGTGAGTGTCTGATCACTCAGGCCGGAGTGAGGTCATCAAGGAGGGGGCGAAGGACTCGCCACGCCAGGGACGGGTGTCTGTGAGCCCTGGGGGCTGGGACAGAGGGGCTCTCTCATTAGAGATCGGACCTGAGCTTTCGGAGAGAAAACGATTCCACGGTCCTGAATTCTTCTGCGTCTCCCTAATGCCAAGGACTGACTGCCACTGGCTGATGTGTCCAAGGGCTGACCGCCACTAGGGGACGTGGCCAAGGGCTGACCGCCGATGGTGGACGTGTCCGGGGTCGCCCTGTTCCAGCTCATCCACTCGCTCTTCTGCTCAGCATTGATTGAGGTTTTTAGATTGAAGCACAGTTGACCTGGGCTTCCCTGGTAATTCCTGGTAAAGAACCGGCCTGCCAGTGCAGGACACGTGGGTTCGATCCCTAGATGGGGAAGGTCCCCTGGAGAAGGAAATGGCAACCCACTCCAGTATTCTTGCCTGGGACATTCCGTGGACGGAGGAGCCTGAGGGCTACAGTCCATGGGGTTGCCGAGTCAGACACGACTGTGCGGCTGAGCAGCGGCAACACTTGTCTGAGGATGTTGTGTTCATTTCAGACGCGCGGCACAGGGATTCAGCTACACGTGTCCATCTCACATCGGGTTTGGGGCCTTCCCTCACCTCCAACAGTGTCCGTCTTACCTGGAAGGTCTGCCATGTCCGTTCCAGTTGCTCTGTTCACTGGGGAGCTGGTTAGTTCTCGATCGCGGCATCCCCCTTCCTCCTGGTTCCTCCCCGCCGCCTCCTGACTTTGCACCTCTAACCACCATGGTGACGGCCGGCTCTGTCCTCACTGCCCGCTCCGGGGAGGGCTGACAGCTGTTAAGATGGACACACATCTCGGGGCCTTGGTGAGAGTGAGGTAGGAGCTGGGGATCCCAGGGTCCGGGGCTCTTGAGCAGGGGCTGGTCTTCTGAACCAGTGACCACTCTTCTGAACCAGTCTGAACCAGTCACTGGTCTTCTGAACCGCTGGGCAGGGGCCGCTCCGTTGCGCTTCCTTTTCTCCCCCTGCCGACCCCTCTTGGCCTCTGGCCCCTGGAGGCGAGCTCCGCCCTCCCCGCTGTGTGGGGAGGAGAGCTGCTGGGCGCCTGGCAGTTCCTGAAAGGGCCCCCTGCCCCCTCCCCAGGCGCCGTGGGGCGGCCTGAGCGCCCGGCTCACGGCCCTTCTCACCTGGCCGGACCTTCCTCACCTTCCCTGGTCCTCTATGGCAAAACCTGGAGGAGGGCTGAGTGCTGGGCGGGGCTTCCGCCCTCGGCGTCTGGTCCTCGCATGGGATGCACTCGCTTGGTGAAGGCAGCTTTGCCATCGTCTGTGAGACTGAAGCAGGAGGAGGCGGGGGAGAGGGGGTGCAGCCTGCTTCTTGAATCAGAAGTCCCTGGATGCCAAAGGGAGGAGGTCACAGCCGAAACACTTCTGTGTGGTCATTCTGCTCTGGACCTCCCAGTAAGGAAAAAAAAAAAAAAAAAGGGACTTCCCTGGCGGTCCAGGGGTTAAGACTCCATGCTGCCCATGCGGGAGGCATGGGTCCCTTCCCTGGTTGGGAAACTGAGATCCTATATGCCGTGCAGCGTGGCCAAAATGTGAGAACATAAAAGTAATAATAATAAACAGGTGTGCACACAGCAGTCCTAAGAGGTGAGCATTTTGATTCCTACTTGGCCCCCCAGTGACACGTAGCAGAGGAGAGCCTGTTGCTATAAGGAAGATCAGGATTTGAGCTTGGGTCTCACAGCGTGATGGGCCTGCCATGTGAGCCCAAAATCCATGGTGCAGTCTGCAGGGCCTGGGTGGGGCTACTGGTCTGGGCAGCCCTGGTCTGCCCTGTCCATCTTCCCAGCCGCCCACCGTGGACGTGATCTCGTTTCACACCGCTCAGTTCAGGTCAGCTTTCTCCGCCTCGACGAGCACGTCTCCTGGGCCGCCCTGTGCCTCACCGCGGCTGGGGCGTTGATGGTTGAGTGGGAGGTCGGGCTCTGCGTCCTGGCGGCTGCTCCCAGGCCAGAGGGATGGGCTGAAGGCGAGTGGACGTGTGCCTGTTTCTGAGAAATGTTGGAGATCTTGTCTGCTCTTCCTTTGGGGTCACCTCGATTCTACCCTTTCACCACCTGACTTGTCCTTCCTCAGACTGGTGGTCTCTGAACCATCCCTTGAAAGGGCAGCTGAGACTGGGATGCACAGGGCGGGGGTTGGTCCCCAGAGCAGGGAGAGGAGTCCCTGCTGGACACACGGGAGCGTCCACACCCACCTCTCCAACCACATGTCTGTCCCGAAGCAACAATGCCAGTGATGAAAGAGCCGGAAGCGGGTGAATAATGAGACAGTGGATTTAGTTCTGAGGCAGAAAGCCAGCCCTACACGGAGGCGCGGAGCAGCCCCCGTGGGCAGGGACCTGGCCGGGAAGGAGGTGGGGGTCCAACCTCGCCCACCTCCGGGGCTGTGGGCACGGCTCCTCAGGCACATGGCGCTGGGCCTGCTCAGGCCGTCACATGGTGATGAGGTGCCGTGTGCCCTGCACTGGGGGGGCCCCCACCCTGATACAGTGAGGGAACCACGGCTTCGGGCGGTGAAGCGGCAGAGCCAGGCCCCAGTCCTGCCCTGTGATTCCAATCTCTGCCCGGAGGGCCGCCAAGACCACGTTCTAATACATGAAGGGTACGTGTCTGTGACCCTGACCTTCCACCACCAGAGACAGCTTCGCACCAGAGACCCTGGTTCTGGAATCTTTCATGTGCCAAACGTCACTTTCTAGGTGGCGGGCCACAAAGTTAAAATGAATGCATTTTCCTTTAACGAAACGTAACCTTGGATCAAGGTCCAGGACGGAGCACCCCTGGTCCCTGGAAACGGGGCGCAGTCAGAAAGGGGGGATCCCTCCCTTGTCTCACAAGATTCCCCAGCGGCCAGGACCCACACCCCTGGATGGCGACCTGCTTCCCGTGAAGGAGACTGAGCCAGCCCTTGGGAGGCGATGGACGCACGGAGACATACAAACCTACAGCCTCGCGCGTCTCAGCCACATCTGAGCAGCGCCTGGGAAGCAGCGAGTTCCTCTGGGGGCACAGCCTGGCCCGGGCACCACTCAGGCCTGCAGGGGCCTCGAACTCTCTGCTGGTAGGAGATGGAATTTTCATGGGCGTTTCTGATGACTGGTCCCAGGCTGGGATCTCGCAGGACATTCTGTTCGGAACACGGCCACAAGTGCAGACTTGCACGTGGGCATTAAGTCTCACCCCTGGCCTCCACGTGCCAGGCTCCCCGGGTCCCCCCTCCCCCTGAGTACCAGGCTGTGCCAGGCCTCAGACATGCTGTGCCCTTTAACCCCCTCCCCAGCAGCCTGATGAGGTTCAGGCGTGGTCTGAGTGTCTGTTCCCTCACAACTCAAACGCTGAACTCCTACCCCCAGCCTGAGGGTATCTGTGGGTGGGCCTCGGGAGGTGGTCTGACTCTCCAGCTGTGGGTGGGATCCATGTCCTTGTAGAGGAGGCTGACAGAGCCCCTCAGTCCCCCAGTCTCAAGAGGACGTGGGGAGAAGGGCCAGCAGTAACCCAGGAAGATGGTCCTCACCCGGACGTGACTGCACGCGCTGATCCCTGGCTTCCAGCGGCCAGAACCGTGAGCAGTAAACGTCTGTGGTTCATGGGGCCACCACGTCTGTGGGCTTTTGTTACAAGCGTGCAGACAGACCAAGTCAGGGGCGGTGAATGGGATGACCAGGGCGTCCCTGGTGGCTCAGATGGTAAAGAATTCTCCTGCAGTGTAGGAGAACCGGGTTCGATCCCTGGGTCAGGAAGATCCCCTGGAGAAGGGAGTGGCAACCCACTCCAGCATGCTTGCCTGGAGGATCCCATGTACAGACCATGGGGTCACAAAGAGTCGGCCACGACACGACTGAGCGACTAACGCCTTCCCACTTTCACGGATGACCTGGAGGGCATGGGCAAGTCACGCCGCGGCTCAAGGCCACTCATCCTTCGTGTCAGGCTGTGGGGAGGAGCCCCACGTCCAGCCGGACCCTCTGGGGTTCACATTCATCCTCCGGACTCAGGCCTCAGCGTGTCCTCCCCAGAAGACTCAGTCCCCAGGACCCCCACGCTGGTCACTGCAGGAAGCCACGGTCTCCCCGGCACCCGTGCCCTGATCCTTGAATATATTCGTCTGTGTGGAGTCCCCCAGTGCAGTGGTTTCCATGGAGACCCACTCCAAATGGCTTAAATAGACACGGGCGCGGGTTTTCCAAGGCCTGCACGCAGGCCAGCGCGGACGCAAGCGTCCCCATCCACGGTGGGTCCTGCTGACCTCTCTGGAGACACTGGAGATGGGGGGCGTGGGGGGAGGGAGGAGGGGGCTGGAGGAGGGGGGCCAGGGGAGCCTGGGAGCCTGGGGTGGAGGTGAGGCACAGAGGAGTCGGTCCCCACAACGTGTCACTCTGGCGATGCTTGCGTCGAGTTTCTGGCAGGCAGCACGTGTGCTGTCCTGGACGCTGCCCGTCCACATGGGCTTCCACCGTGACCCCAGCACGTCCCGTCCTGAGAGGGTGAGGCCCCGAGCCCAGGCCTCCCACCACCATCACCCCAGCCGCCCCCAGAGCCACCGTGTTTGGGTGGGGGGCGGGGATCTACCTCCTTCCGGCCTTTGAACACTGTCTGAAGGGTTATCGCCATACACCGACCCGTCCTGTTCTGACCTCAGTCCTTGGCCCACCCTGGCTTCTCAGGCCAGGCCATCTTTGATGCTCTCTGCCTGGCTCCCAGCAGATAGCGGAACGCCTGGCGTGAGTTTGACGGTCAGTGTCAGGGACCACGGGATGGCCTGGGTGTAGGAAGGTGGGGCCTTGTGGTCCAGGGAGGCGTCCGGTCCAAACCGGCCCGAGGGCCTGCCCGCTGCTGCCCAGGGAGCAGCTATGGACCGCGCCCCTCCGCCCTGCAGCCCTTACCTAGCGGCTGGGCCTCGGCAGGACGCAGTCAGAGGCCAGCGGGGAAGGGCGGGCGTCCAGGGAGTGGACGGCGAGGTGCCCACAGACCTCGCACCCTGTGACCCAGCCCACACTGCACCGCCGTTTGCCCCTCGGGAGATGAGAGGTGGGAGGTCGAGGGTTGCCAGTGTGGACGGCTCCCGGGGCCCAGTCCGTCTGTCTGTCTGTCTGGAGCAGGGGCCGCGCCGGCCAGGAGCTCAGTGCTGATGCTGTGAGGCCTGTGTGCAGCTGGGGGGCCGGGCAGGCACCCTGGGTTGTTGAGCATGGATGTGGGGAGATGCCGCCCTGATTCCTCGCTGCCCCCAGCAGGCCAGCCAGCGTCTGTGAGAGCTGGCTTCCCCCACACTTTCGGGGACATTCACTCTGTCCACTCGGATGTTCACTCTTTCCGCTTGATGACTGGAGCCTGTGCACCGGTGAGCAGGCTGGTCATCCTCATTGACCCGCTCGCCCACTCATGTGTCCATCCAACAGTCTTCCTGAAGGATTCCACCCTCTAATGGGCCCGGGATGCTGCAAGTGAAGCATCTGGGTTCCTGCCCCGAGGAGCCCTGAGCTCACGAAGAGGCACCCAGGAAGACTGAGATAATGAGCCCCCGTGACGGGGCCTTGGCAGCCCTCCGGTGTCCTGAGGAGCTCCAGGAGGGCTTCCTGGAAGAAGTGGCTGAACTTGTTTTGACAGACGAGTTAGAGAGAGCTGTGAAGGGTCACGCTGGGAAGAGTGCTCTGGGCAGAGAGGTCCCAGTCACGAAGGTGTGGAGGTGGGGAGGCTCGGGGGGGGCGTCAGGGAGGAACAGAGCAGAGCAGAGTAGCTGGCATTCCTGGAGCAAAGAGTGTGAGGTCGGGAGGGATGAGGGAGGCGCCAGGGCCCAGCCACACTGCTGGGGGTGGGGGTTCTGTGTACCGGCTCAGACGCCCTCCTGCCCGTGAGGCCGCAGGGAGAGTGGGCTCAGAGTTCGACCTGCAAGGGTCCCTCTGGGTGAGGGGGAGACTGAAGGGCCAGTCCCACGGGCGGACAGTGGAGGGCGGGGTGAGGCTGGCCGGGCCATCGCTGCGGCTGACGTGACGCCCCTGTCCACAGCTGTGCTGCTATGGTTCAGCCCCTCAGTCGTGTCCGACTCTGCGACCCCATGGGCTGCAGCTTGCCAGGCCTAGCAGTCTGGAGGGGTGGGGCCTTGGATGTTGCCCCCTGCTGGACACCGGCCCACCTTGCAACCATACCAAGTGATGCCTTCAATTTCCAAAATGCACCTGATGTCGCCTTCACCTCCTCCAGAAGGGCCGTGGCTGTGAAAGTCGCTCAGTCATGTCTGACTCTTTGCAACCTCACGGACTATACAGTCCATGGACTCCTCCAGGCCAGAATGCTGGAGTAGGTAGCCTTTCCCTTCTCCAGGGGAATCTTCCCAAGCCAGGGATTGAACCCAAGTCTCCCGCATTGCAGGCAGATTCTTTACCAGCGGAGCCACGAGGAAGCCTAGACGGGCAGGGGCCACCAAATCCCCAGGGCCTCCCGCCTCCTTCCTGTTACTGTGGGGCTCTTCTGACATCAGGAAAGGGCGCCTTCTTGGGAATGAAAACGAGATACTTGCTTCCTCCTGGAATTTGTATATATATATTTTCTGCTGTAATTGAAACAATATCTGGAACGAGGCATCTAATTACTCCTCTTTCCTCGAAATCGAACGATAACATGTCCTGTCGATACAAACCTTTTGTGGAAGCCACACACACGGTTTCCCAGAGCAATTCTGATGAACACACGGCAGAAAAAAGTATTTGGGTTTTAAATAGTTTCTCTAAGTATAATACCAGAGCTTGACGCTATCATCTTCATCTTTTGTTCTGCTCTATTTTTGAAAGTATCTTTGTACTCCTGGGTTCCTGCATGACAATAGCTCATAATTCGAGCCTGGAGAGGAGGCTGCCTAATTAGAAATTTTAGAGCTGGGAGAGCCTTGAGGAAACCAGGGAGGAGCCACGCATTCATAAAGGTAAACTGAGGCCTGGGCAGTGGCAAGGTGTCAAAGGTGACGGAGCTTTGGATGAAGGTGAGGCTGGATGCTCAGGGGCCAGACCAGGAGAGCCACGGGGAGACGCAAGGTGGTCTCTGCAGCCACAGCAAGGGGCGAGGGTTCAAATCCAGCTCTGCCTTAACTCACCCCAGACAGCCCGCTTCTGACCCTCTCCTGCAGGCATGCACGCTTAATCGCTTCAGTCATGTCCAACTCTCTGCAACCCTAGGGACTGTAGCCAGCTAGGCTCTTCTGTCCATGGGATTCTCCAGGCAAGAATACTGGAGTAAGCTGCCATTCTCTTCTCTCGGAGCTTCCCTGATAGCTCCATCAGTAAAGAATCCGCCTGCAATTCAGGAGAACCTGGTTCGATTCCTGGGTTGGGAAGATCTGCAGGAGAAGGGAAAAGCTACTCACTCCAGTCTTCTGGCCTGGAGAACTCCATGGACTGCAGTCCAGGGGGTCGCAAAGATTCAGACAGGACTGAGCGACTTTCACTTTCATCCAGCTTTCCTTGTGGCCCAGATGGTAAAGAGTCTGCCTGCAAGCCAGGAGGAGACCTGGGTTTGATCCCTGGGTTGGAAAGATCCCCTGGAGAAGGAAATGGCAATCCACTTCAGTAATCTTGCCTGGAAAAGTCCCATGGATGGAGGAGCCTGGCAGGTACAGTCCATGCGGTGGCAAAGAGTCAGACACGACTGAGGGACTTCACTTTCACTTTTCTCCAGGGGAATCTTCCAGACCCAGGGATCGAACCCAGGTCTCCTGCGTTTCCTGATTTGTTTACTGCGGACCCATCAGGGAACCCAAACCCTCACCTGACCCGAAGCCTAATCCTGATCCAAACTGCATCTTAAATACTGGATCTGCCCTCAAGATTAACCCTAACCCATCCCAACTCCAATCCTATTTTTAAACTTAGCCCCAACCAAACCCCAGCTAAATGCCAGTTGAAACGCTCAGCACCATTGTTGTGTTGTTGTTGACTAAACCTTAAGTCCAACCTTAATCCCAACCCCAACCCTAACCCTGACCCCAGCTCAACCGCCTTCAGGCGGAGAGGAGCTCACATTTCTGCAGAGTCGGCACTTTCCCACCTGCTCTCCGGTCCTCCGCGGTTTTCTGCGTCCCCTGGTCCCCGACAGGCCCCGACACACTGGTCCCTGCATCTGGGTTCACTTGAGTGACCCAGCAAGGCATCAACGGCCACCTGGTGTGCAGAGGCTGGGCAGTACTCACGCAGGCCTGTCCTGTCCCCAGGGAAACTTTCTCCCCATTTGCCAGATGAGGAAACCGAGAGTCTGAGAGGACCCAGCGGCACTGCACGTAGACGGCAGCAAGGCGGGAGGGCCCTCTGACGGTGTGTTCCCGACACCGTCCCGCTCCTGGCCAGGTTCTCGGGGGTGTCAGGCTCGGCCTCTGGTGTGTGTGGCTGGACTTGTCCGTCTGGTCTGTCTTGCTGTCTCAGGGACCCCAGAGGTAAGGGTCTGGTAGATGTGCAGCCACTTCGTGTAGCTGGTCTCAAACGACAAGCTGAAGCCAGCCCCACAGGCCAGCCTGTCAAGGTGGGGGTGTGGGCGGGGGCTGCAGGAAGCCCCTCGCCCAGAGGCGCAGCGGCACTGGCCCGCTGAGTTGGTTCCCTGTGACTGCTGCGCAGAATACCACGAGCCAGGCAGCTTAAAGCAAGAGAGGCTTAATCTCACAGCTCTGGAGACCAGAGGTCAGATCAAGGTGCTCGGAGGGTGGTCCCCTGTCTGGAGGCTCTCAGGGCGGGCCCTTCCCGCCTCCTCCAGCTTCTGGTGGCCCCAGGCATCACCCCGACCTCGGCCTCTGTGTTCAGCTGGCCTCTTCTTCCTGTGTCTCTTCTTGTAAGGACACCAGCCCTGTTGAATCAGGGCCCACCCCATTCCAGCATGACGTCACTGAATGTGATTCCATCTGCAGAGACCCTGTTTCCAAATAAGGGCATCTTCACAGGTTCCAGGCATTGAACTGGAACATACCTTTTTGAAAGTGAAAGTGAAGTCGCTCAGTCGTGTCTGACTCTTTGCAACCCCACGGACCGTACCCGCCAGGCTCCTCCATCCATGGGATTTTCCAGGCAAGATTACTGGTGTGGTTTGCCATTTCCTTCTCCAGGGAATCTTCCCAATTCAGGGATCAAACCCAAGTCTCCTGCCTTGCAGGCAGACTCTTTACCATCTGAGCCACAAGGGAAGCTCTTTTTGGGGGTCACAATTCAACTCATAAAAACCGTGCAGCTTCTTTCACTTTTTAATTAGGTGTCATCAGTAAGGGCTTGCCTGGTGGCTCAGATGGTAAAGAATCCACCTGCAATGCAGGAGGCCCAGGTTCGATCCCTGGGTTGGGAAGATGTCCTGGAGAAGGAAATGGCTATCTGCTCCAGTATTCTTGGCTGGAGAATCCCATGGACAGAGGAGCCTGGTGGGCTACATTCCATGGAGTCATCAGTAAGATCTGAGGCTATTTCGCATGAAAAACTGGACCTGTGTCTTCTTCCTGCATGAGACCTGCCAAAGTGGACCCCAGAGGAAGCTGTTCTCTCTTGACGAGGCAGGCTTCATGCCCCACCCCCAGCCCCTCAGCCCCACTCCTGCCTGGTGCTGCAGACATAGAGATTGGGACCCTTGATTCGGCCCAGGGGTTCCCGACTAGGAGTGATTTTGCCTTGGGGACGTTTGGTAATGTCTGAGGACACTCTTGGCTGTCATGACTGGAAGATGCTACTGGCTCTGGTGCGAGAGGCCAGGGATGCTGCTAAACATCCTGCAATTCACAGGATGGGCCCCCTGACAAAGAAGTTCCCATCTCCAAATGTCAGCGATGCCCAGGTTGGGAAATCTTCAATACTTTAATCTTGGCTCATGGCTGCCCTGTTAAAGACTACATTTCCCAGTTTCCTTTGTGGAAGATATGGCCACGTGACCACATTCTAACCAACAGGGTGTTAGCGTAAGGGCTCTGGGCATCCTCCAGTTGAGGATGCCCTGTGATTGGCAGATGAGGCCCTCCCACCCCCACTGAGTGGACCACGGAGGTGATGGCAATGGCGGGAACTAGAGCAGCCAACGCAGACCTGGAGGTGGGAGCTGCTTGCTGGGAATGGCCAAGGAAAGGTGGAAGGCAAGGACCCTTCACCCCCATCAGGCCACCGTGTTGGTCCTGCCCAGACTTCTGTGTGCATCACCTCTGCCCTGACTTACTCACAGTTCTAAGTCCCGGGCAGTCCCCTTCCCTCCCGTGACGAATTACTAGTTTAAACCAGAGCTTTTCTGGGAAGGAAAACTCAAGAAGAAAACATAGCAGATCTTGCTGAATTCGAGCCTGCAGTGTCCAGGCTCCAACACAAACATTCCAGTGCTCTGGGCAGTGGTGAGGACAGCTGGGCCTGCCCCCCCGCCTTCTAGAAATACTTGGGAATCAGGGTCAACATAGGAGGCTGGAGCGGCTTCACAGGGTCAGGGTGGTGTGAGCGTTTCTTAGCTTGTTTTCCCAAACACGTCAATGGCTCTTCATTTTCCAATCTGAGAAAAATCAAAGCCAAACAAAACGGCAATCTCTCTAAACCCCCTCCAGCTGTGGAGCGCACATCCGCCACGGTCAGATTCACAAATCGTGGGCATGACATTGCTTTCATTTGTTTAACTTTTCCCATCAGGCACGTTCCCCAGACTCTAGAAGGGGACAACGCCATAGGAGGCGTCAGGCCTCAGGATGGAGAGAGAAGACCCTCAGTGAACACGGAGATGCTGACCCAATAGGATGCGGGGATACTCCTGGGCGTGGCCTGCGCGTTCCCCTCGCCCACGACAGCGGGCGGCATCCCAGGCGCCCGTCACCTCTGGTCACCATTAGGGACGGGATTTGAGCCCTTCTCTCGCCCTCTATGAACCTTGCACATATTTGGTGCTCAGAGAATGAAAGGCAGCAAAGCAGAGGGAAAGATGGGGCTTTAATAGAGAAGTCAGGCTCTCTGGGCCGGGACCATCTCAAGCAGGAAGCAGGAACGAAAGGGCCTTCCTTGTGGCGGGGTCTGCGGAAATCCCGTTCATTCCTTCATCCATCACCACGTCGGGGGCTGGGATTGAAGGGATGATGAGCACGCGGGTGCCCGTCCTGAATAGGCCACAGGGAGAGAGCAGCCCCCAGCCCTGGAGCAGACGTGGCTAACGGGAACTCCCCAGAAAGACTGCTCTGGGGGGACAGAAGGCCCCCACATGGATCCAGGGCCCCTGCAGCGGGGAGGGGGGTGTTTCTCTTGGAAGGGGTGGTGACCACAGAGGCGTCCACTGTGGGCAGTGAGGCCGGAGGGGGTAGGGGCCTGAGCCTGAGTCCTGGCCTGCCCCCATACTCTGGGGGACCGAGGCTGCCGTGTGCGCCCCCAGAAGCCTCCGTTTTGTCATCTGTCTGCAAAGCGGGGGTGTTGGTAGCGCCCAGCTCTCACAAGTTCCGTGAGCGTGAAGTAAAATGGGAGGCTTCGAATCTGCTGACTGATGGTCCTGACAGCTCCCGGGAGGGCTCCAGGCAGCCCTGGACAGGGGCCTGGGGGCGGGGGCGGGTGAGGGCTGGCTCCAGTGGGAGGCCCCGGGCCAACTCCAGGGTCGTGCTGGGAGCCACCTGGCTGAGGTGGGGCAGAGGCAGAGGCCTCCCCTCTGCTGTCAAGGCCAGGGACAGAAGCCCCCTCTCCAGGGACCCCCACACCGCTCGGCCCCTTCAGTAACCAGAGACCAGGCACCCTCCCAGGAAGGCAGCCTGGAGCCCACAGGAGCAGGCAGGAGGGTGATCTCCCTGTGTCCCCCCTGGGGCCAGCCTGGAATCAGAGCTCCCCTAAGATGAACTGTATTGTTCAGAAAAAGCAGTGAGCTCCCCGTTGCCTGGGGTGTGCAAGCACAGGCTGGGGACAGGCCTGAAGGGCCATTGCAAAGTGGGCTTGTTCAGCTGGGATAAGAGTGATCATCATGATGACAATGTCAATTAAAATGTACCCAGAGCTCGCTAAGCCCCAGCAATGGTAAAATCTTCGTTCTCTTTTGTTAGAAATTTTTTTTTTTTAATTTGCCGCAGTAACTCAAGCTCTCAGAACAAGCTAAACAATACAGAGATATATAAAGAAAAATCTAACATCAGCCCTCCTCCGAGGCCTCTTTCCCTCCCACAAGCCAGGTACCTGGGCTGACAGCGAAGGTGTCATCCTTCCAGGCACCCGACAGAGAGGATCCCTTGTCATCCTTCAGATGCTCTGAGGAGGCTCAGAGAGGGGAAGCCACTCATCCAAAGGCCGCTAGCTGCTCAGAGGTTGCAGACCAAGCTGGCTTAAGTTGCCTCTTCAGCCCAGATGCCCCCAGCTCAGCCTGGCTCCTCTCCTCTCTTCTCCTGGGAGCCTGACCTGTGGGGGACACAGAGCCTCCCCTGGGATGACCTGAGACTCCTGGGCCAGCTCATTCCAACCAGAACTGACCGGTCCTTGAGCCCCCACCTTCCAACTTGAATTTGGCAGGACTGACTTCTTTTCCTAAGTGATGAAAATATGGTAACACATTTACAGGAGACTTCCCTGATAGCTCAGTTGGTAAAGAATCCGCCTGTAAGACAGGAGACCCCGGTTCAGTTCTTGGGTCGGGAAGATCCGCTGGAGAAGGGAATGGCAACCCACTCCAGTATTCTTGGGCTTCCCTTGTGGCTCAGCTGGTAAAGAATCTGCCTGCAATAAGGGAGACCTGGGTTCGATCCCTGGGTTGGGAAGATGCCCTGGAGAAGGGAAAGGCTACCCACTTCAGTATTCTGGCCTGGAGAATTCCATGGACTGTATAGTCCATGGGGTCACAAAGAGTCAGACACGACTGAGCGACTTTCACTTTCACTTGGAAAATACAGAACAAAGTTACGTATAGTTTCACTATATATTATAGTGAAGATTCTTAGTAGGAGTTTCAATATCAAACGCTCAGAAATTAATGGAATGAATGTACAGAGAAGCAGAAGAATATAGTAGACCTGAAAATCATTGTGAAACAATTTAACGTAAGATTTATACATTTTCATAACAAGAGTAGGATACAGATTCTATTCACGTTCCCACGGACTGTAAACCAGGAGATGCTAGAACATATCTGGAAACATAAGACCAGGGGCAGAAATTTCATGGCCTAAAGGTATTGAAATCATAATGAGGCTCTTCTCTTATTACTGTGCAATTCCGTTAGAGATCAAAATCAAAAGGTATTTTAAAATAACCCACATATTTTCAAGAGCAGTGTGTTATTTACCAAGAGAGATCTCCGGCTTAGCCACCGAGAAAGCCTCGATAAAGTTAGACTGAATAAAACACAGAGGTTGATTGTAGAGAAGGAAGCATTCAAATGAGAAATTAATATCAAAGATACTTTAAAAACTCCCATGCATTTGGAAATGAAATGTCTGCTTTTAAATGAGGGCTAAGAAGCTGTAACAAGGAAGGCATTCTGATCTCCTTCTGTCAGACTCTCCCAGCTCCAACAAAGTCCTCCTAGACTCAAAGGGCCTGCAAGCGCCCAGGAAGACCCCTGAGTCCTATCCCTTAACTCACAGCTGGGGACACCGAGGCTTGGGAAGGGCAGGGGGCTTGTAACATCACACGAAGACTCAATTCCTTGTGCTTGATCCGATCACTTACGAAGTTCCATTGTCCATTTGAACCACTGCACTCATTCATGTCCTAACTATTGCACTCATTCATTCATTCATTCCCAAACACCCACGGAGCCTGCATGCATTTCCCACTGCTGCTTTACCAAATGAGCACAAGCCTAGGAGCTTGGAACAACAAACTGATGACTGCACAGCTCTGGCGTCCAGAAGAATGAAACGCCTGGCGGGGCTGGTTCCCGCTGGAGCCTCTGGGGAGAATCTCGTCTCCTCGTCTCCACCTGCTTCTGGAGGCTCCTGAATCTCTGAGCTCGTGGCCCTCCTCCCATCGCCCTACCCTCTGCCTCCGTGATCATCTCTCTTCCACTTAGAAGGGCCCTCGAGATGATGTGACCACGTGTAGGGATTGCTCAGATAATATAGGATAATCTCTCATCTCCCTAATTTAATTAAGTCCCTAACTTAATCTCATCAGCAAACTCCCCTTTTTGGTCACTTGGCCACGGGTTCTGGAGAAGAGGGTGTGGATGGTTTTCAGCGCTGTTCTGCCCACTTGCACAGTACTTCTCAAAGGAGGCAGGAGAGGGCTGTGCACAGCAAATCAGCTAGGACGCGTCCAGTGCACACTACGGAACCCTCCTCCCAAAGGGCCTTAAACAGTGAGGCTGCTTAGCGTCTCCCTTGGCAGAAGTCTGACCAAAGGCCGGCTCCAGGGTGGGTTCATTTGGAGGCTCAAGAACAACAGCATCAGGGACACAGACTCTTTTCCCCCGTGAGTGTTGGCATCATCTCCTCATGGCCCCAAGAGAGCTGCTGCAGCTCCAGGTATCACATCATCACACATCCATGACCAAACGGGAAGGAAGGCAGTGAGTTTTCTAGTGCATTTCTTGCCTGTCATTAGGGAGGACTCATGCGTGAGCCCGGGTCGTGTGACCTCTCTCCAGCCACTGGGGAAGGGTGTCCACCTTTCCAGGGCACATCACTGCTCCCCCATCAAAACGAATCAGGTATGCAAGTGCGTTCATGATCTCCACTGCATAACAAAGCACCATGAATTTATCAGCTAAAAGCAACACACATTTACTATCTCAGTTTCCATGGGCCAAGAGTCCAGGTGCAGGCCAGCTGACTCCTTGCTCATGGTCTGGAGGCTGAAATTACAGTGTCAGCTGAGACCAGGTTCTCACCCAAGGCCAGGGACCACCCCTCCTCTTCCAGGCTCACCCAGCTGTCAAGAGAGTTCAGTTTCCAGAGGCTGAGTGGCCAAGGTGAGCTTTCTTGTGGTTTTCCAGGGACCACTCAGCCTGTAAAGGCCACACTCAGGTCCTCACCCCGGGACTGCCTCTCTTCTGCGTGGCCAGCAGGGGAGCACTTTGATGCTTCTAAAGGCTTCACCTGATCAGGTCAGGCCCAGACAGGATAATCTTTAAGAGGATGAGATGGCTGGATGGCATCACTGAGTCAACGGACACGAACTTGGGCAAACTCTGGGAGGCGGTGAGGGACGGGGCGGCCTGGCATGCTGCAGTCCATGGCATCAGGAAGAGTCAGGAACGACTTGGGAGCCTGAAAAACAAGAAACCAAAAGCCACCCGGTTAGGAGCCTGGGTGAGGCGGTGACGTCCCACCCCGTTCACACAGGAGGGGGTGCGCCCCCGGGCCTGGGTCACTGCGGCCACCGGAGCACCCTGCCGCCTCGCCCTCCAGTCTGAGCGGGGCCCCTCCTCCTGCCAGGAGGTCCTCCCTGAGCCCCGGCAGGCCCCTGGAGGTCGGGGGCCTGTGCCCCGAGCCCTCAGCTGGGCCTGGGGGGTGCTGTGGTCTCTCCGTGGGCGCTGTCCACACTTGGCAAAGAGCAGGTGCCCAGGAGATGCCCACCGGATGAATGCGGAGCCCCCAAGGTGCTGGGAAGACCTTGAAGCTCAGAAAAAGTGATGGGGGCTGGGCCTAGGATTCTGGCTCTGGGAGAGCAGACTGGGGTGGGGGCGGGGGGGCTGGCTTGGGGATAGGATCATGCCAGGCCCTCAGAGCTCACCCCTTCAGAGAGCCCTTCCAAGGCCCCCCACTAACCGAGGCCAACGGCCAGGGAGGCACCGGTGAGCGGATGGCAGGCAGCGTGGAGACAGCAGGACAGGGGACCTGAGCTCGCACCCATGCGTGATCCGGAGCAACCCGGCCTCCACCCTCATCTACAGGATGGGATGCTACCCAGCACGCACCGTGAGGGGGATGCGAGGAGGGTGAGGGGGGCCCATCACCCAGGGACTGATCAGGACAGGACCTGGCCGAAGGGTGGCGGCTCGTGAGCGCTGACGGGCAGGGGCTGAAGAACAGGAGGGGCCGGAGGGGAAGCTGCAGGTGACGCTTCCCAAGGACATGACCCCCGGAGCTGCCAAGGGGCCCTGTGGCTGCCGTGGGCCAGGGACCCTGTGGGGGACTCCGAGGAGGAGCCCCCCCACCCCAGTGCTGAGGGGGCGTGGCGCTGTGCCTCCCACCTGCCCAGGTGGGTGACAGGCGGGGGCGGGTGCTCCAGGCCCAGGGAACACCAGCAGAGACAGGCGCTGCCCGGGCACCCAGGGCTGAGAGCTCTGTGTGCATCTTTCCGGAGAACCTGCTCGCCTGCTGCGGGGGGTGGGGGGCTCCATAGTCCCCATTCACGGGCTCAGACAGGGATGTTCACAAGGCGATGCCTGGTCAGCTCAAGCCCAGAGTCCAGATCAAGGCCAGGCCACGGAGGGCCCCGATCGCCAGGCTCTGGCGTCTGGGCAGCAGCAAGGCCCGGGACAGAGGACCGGTCAGCCCGGAGCGGCGGGCAGAGGGGAGCCCTGAGCAGGCCCCCGTGTGATGGGTGGATGTTAGCTTGAGCCCCAGCAGGCCCCGGGCTGAGCGAGGCGCAGAGCAGACGCTCCACAAGCATGCCGACTCGCAGCCTGAATCTATTACACTCCCTGCAAGTCCAAGACGGTCCCCAAAGCCGTTCTTCCCCCAGAGGGCCCCATGCCAGCCCTGGAGGAGCTCAGCGGTGCCAAGTCCATCACTGTGATCGATATCGCAGTGGAGTTAGTGCATGCAGATCCCGGCCGCGTTCTGACAAGACAAAGCGGTTCTGGAATTCTTCGAGGAGAGGCGGGGAGAGGAAGCAAGCTGCCTTTTTCCCCCTGCCTCAGCTTTAAAAATGAAATTACAAGTAAAGTTGGGGATACAATATCCTCAGACCAGTTGGGGACAAATCAAGTCTTGAGGTCCGAGACTGGAATGCCGGGCTGGCCCACCCCTGGCCCCGCACCAGCCAGCGGAATGCAAGGGCCCTCCCCCCTCCCTGCAGGCACCAGCTGAGGGCAAAGACCGCAGACACAGCAAAACTCCCAGGGGCTGGAGGCCCAGCTGGGGAGGAGCTGGCGCGGACCTTACACCATCCAGTCAATAGCCCCACTTGACAGATGGGAAAACAGAGGCCATGGGAGGCAGGAGGTTCTCGGGCTGCCAGACAGAAGGTAAGGGGATAAGCAGGAGCGTAAATCCAGGACCTCCACAGAATGGAGCCAAGAAGGGCCCGCCGGGCGGGGAGGCCGGGTCTGGCTCTGGGTGAAGTGCTGCTGTGTTCCGCCGACCGCCACCCGTACGGGCGACCCCACCGGCATCCAGTGTGGCTGGGGAGGATGGAGGTCACCAGGCCCCTCGGACCACCCATTCCTCCTGCATGCTTCCACCGCGAGCTGAGTGAGGCCTCCCCCCAGGCAGAGGGACAGAGATGTGGCCCATCTGCAAGAGCCCATGGCAGAGATGAGGTCTGATGATGGTTTGCCCCGAGGGGCACACAGGAGCCCAGTGAAGCGGGCTCCCCGCCAGCCAGCTGGGGAAAGCAGGCAGGCCTCCCGGGGAGGAATCTCAAGCCTCATGTTTTGGAGGAAGAGGAGAGCGCGCAGGATAGAGGGGCAGAGCTGCCAGCCTGGAGAAGGGCCTGTGACGGAGCCCCAAGTCCACGGCAGGCAGGGACAAAAGGGCTCCCGCAGAGGCTGAGGAGGCGAGGTGGAAGCCAGCCCGACGCCTGGAAGAGCTGCCCGCGCTGGGGCACCAGAGATACAGCCTGCCTGCAGCTGGGAGGGTGAGCGAGGCCACAGGCACGTGTGCGTGTGTGGGTGTGCACACGTGTGCCAGCGCATGGGTGGGTGTGTGCAGGAACGTGTGCGCACATGTGGACAGGCACGCCTGTGTGCTGGATGCTTGTATGTGCACACAAATTCCTGCATGTGAGCACACAGTATGTGTGACTGGACGTGTGTGGATGTGTGTGCGCACACATACATGTATGAGCATAGCGCGTGTGACCTGTGCATGCGTGTGTGGGTAGGTGTGCACACATGGTGCTTGCAGGTACACGAATATGTGTGTGTGTGCATCGCTGACACACAGATGCTTCTGTGAATGCATGGTCATGTACGTGGCTGTGTGTCTACATATTCCTGGATGCGTGTGAGTGTGTGTGAAGATACAAGCCTAGGTGTGCGTGGATATGTGTGCACACGGATATGTATGTGTGCATTTGTGCACACACGGCTATGTGTGCATGTGTGCACACGCATACCTGCGCATTCAGGGTGCAGCTCAAGGAGACGCATCCCCCCCTCTTTCACCTGAGGTGAGGCCACTCGAGCACAGACCTTACAGAGATACCGCACCCAGATCCCCCCTCCCAGGAGCAGGCCCGGGACCCAGCGTGCCATGGGTCACAGGGGATGAAGGTGAGGACACCCTTATAGCCCCAGCATGATCCACCTCCACAGTCTGCTCCTGAGACGCCCCCAACGCCCCCTTCCCCAGCAGCGCAGCCTGACTCTCCACAGCACCCTCCTGGCACCCACCCTGTCCTGCCAAGCCCGGGCCCGGTGGGCATGACCCCCGGGACAGGCAGTCTCCCAGGGCACAGGAGGTTCCATCTGCTCCAGGGCAGCGGGGAGCAGTCTGTCAAGCCTCACGCTCAGTCTCAGGGTGAGAGGCCTCTCCAGCCCCGCGGCGCACAGCCGAGACCCCGGGGCCTCCCTCCAGCGCACGGAGCAGGCCTGCACGCGGTGCCATCCAGGCCAGGGCTCTCTACCCCAAGGACTCCGCAGGGACCAGGCCCTCTGCCACCCCTCGCCTCTGGGCCTTGGACCCTCAGGAGCGGCCCTTCCTCCTGCCTCCTCCCAGTTCGGCCAGCCAGGCACTGTCTGCTGTCTGAGGTCAGAAGGCCGGCCCAGTGTCCGCCAGGGGCCTGGGTCACTCGGCCGGCCAGACTCTCCAGAAGTTCCCAGCCTGGCCGGGCTGGAGAGCCATTGCCTGGGCGGTGGGATGTGCTGTCTGCTCTGGGGCCCCTGGAGCTCCGCGTTGCGTTTCCTTCAAATCCCTCATGCTAGGCTGGCCTTGCCTGTGGACACGTAGGGTGTCGCATGGAGCAGGACCCTTGGACGCAGCCCCCAAAGTGCTTCTCGAAAGATAAGACTCCCTCAAGGCCAGGAGGAGGCCCACATGGCGGTCCAGCTGATGGCAGGGCAGACCTCTCCAAAACCTGTATGTGACAACCACCGTGTCCCTTCCGAGGACATGCCCACCAGGACAAAGCCCAACCCCACCCCAAGGAGCACAATGAACAGGGCCCTCTCACTTCCTAATAACTCCCCTCACTCTCCAAAGGCAGCTCAAGAGGTCACCTCCTCCAGGAAGCCTTCCCTGATAACCCCACTCCCAGGTTGGAGGAGCCGCCCCAGGGCACTGATGGCATTCCCTGCACCCATCTCAGTGCGTGGCACCATCGACCCCAGACAGCCAGCATTCAAGACAGAAGGTCTGATCCAGACAGAGCCAGGGCGAGCCAAAGATGGAGGCGCAGGGGTCTTCCCTGCAGAGTGCACCCCTCAGCACCCTGACTGGTGGCACCTTTCAGGCTCCAGGACCAGAGGACCTTTCACAAGGATGGGGCCTCTATCTTCCCTGGGTCACACGCGATCATGGCTTTGCTCCCCAAACTGCATAAATGCCAAGGACTGGCCCAGGAGGGTTAACCTTCCTCCGCAGGTCTGCCATCCGGACGATCTGATTTCCAGCCTGGCCCTGGCCTGACCCTGCCCCGCCCCATCAGTGGAACCATGTTAACAAGGACGTCGGTGCTCCACGTGAGCCTCTCCGCTGAGACAGCCTGCTCTCCGGGGAAGGCCTTTGAGCTTTTCCAGAGCTCAGAGCAGAGAGAAGCAGCCCTGCACCAGGGCACAGTTCTAGGCATCATGGTGGGGTGTGTGTGTGCGGCTCCAACCCCTCTCTGAGTTACCCTCCTAGTACCCTGGGGCATCCCCCTCCCCCCTCCCCAGACACAACCCCAGTCCCCTCCGCCCCTTGAGAATTCGAAGAGAGCTGCAGGCCAGCCCGGGTGTTTCTGCTCTGCTGGGAGCAACGGTCTTACCGTTAGTCCGAGTGAAAAATGCCTGGTCTGGACCACGGTCCTCCCCCCAGGCTCCGTATCTCACAGACCTCGGGCTGCCTGGAGGTGGGGGCCAGCACGCAGCAGTGTACAACTGCAGAACAGATGCACACGGGCGTGGGGCAGGGGTCGGCGGGGGTTACACCAACACCTCACCCCTAAGCAGAAATGTGGCTCCCACGCCAAACAGCCCCTCATTTGGCAATTCAGTTTGGGGCTTTTGTCAGAGGCAGAGATACAGAACATCCCCCAGCCTTTAAAAAGCAGGGCTTATGGAGCTAAGAATTCAACTTCGGGAACTGCCAACAAGGGTGCAGAGCCTGGGAGCCTGCCCAGGGCTTCCACGGGCACCGCCGTCATGATTCACGCTCCAGCAGAGGCCGGGGTGGGGAGGCGGCTTGGCCCCCGAGCATCCCCCAGAGACGGGAGTCGGCCCTCGCAGCGAGGGCGCACCCTAGCCGCGTCGCGTACTCCGCCGGGCTGCGAGTGGCTGGCTCTCCGGTCAAGCCGCGGACCCCCCGAGCCGACACCGCTGCGGCGAGCGCGCGCGTGTACCCGGGCAGGTGAGGAGGCGGCCGTCTTAGAAAGAGCAGGGTTCTAGAACTCACCGCCCAGGCCAGCCGGCACTCGGCCCCGGAGCGCAGGCTGCGGACGGCCCTGGAGGAGGCGCCCTTGCCGGGCGCGCGCGCCCCGCGCCACCGCCCCGGGCTCCTCCCCGGCGCCGCGCGGGCAGGTTCGCTGAGGCGGCCGCGGGCTCGGGCTGCCGGGCCCGCTCCCCTCCCCGGCCGGCGGCGCTGGCCTGCCCGCCAGGCCGCCCCCGCCCGCCCGCGCCCCGCCCCGCCCCGCTGCGCAACTCTACCCAAGTTGGAAGCCGAGCCGGAGCGGCGACACTCGCGCCGAGCGCACGGCGGCGGAGGAGGCGGCGGCGGCGCAGCTCCCGCGAGCCGAGGCAGGCGAGGCGGCGCCCGCACGGCGGAGCGCGAACCGCGGGGGGCGCCCGCGCCGGGAGCGGCAGGAGGAGGAGCCGGTGGAGGACGCTCGGCGGCGCCGGCGCCCTGCCCGGGAAAGTAAAGTTGGAGCCGGAGGCAGCGCGCGGGCGCGGGGGCCCCGAGCAGCGGGGGCCCGCGCCCCGGCGCGCCGAGCCCTAGCCGGCCGGATGGGAGGCGGAGCGCCCGGGCCGCCGCCGCCGCCTGCAGCCTGCGCCCCGGCCGGGTGCCGGGGCCGCGGGGCCGCCCGGGCACGCCCGCTCGGGCGCCGAGTCGCCGCGGGCTCGCGGCCCGGGCGCTCCCCGTGAACCGGGCCGAGGGCGGGGCCGCGCGAGGACCCCGGGACCTGCCCCCTCCCCCTCGCCGCCGCGTCGCTGCTCGCTCCGGGCGCCTCCTGCTCTGCACTTACGCGTGCGGCGGCGGCGGCGGCGGCGGCTGGGAGCCGGGCAGCCACGCTCTCCGGCGCGCCGCTCGCTAGCCGGGCCGCCACGGCCGAGGGCCGGCTGCGGGGCGCCGCTGTCCCCGGCGGGCGCGCCCTAGGCGCAGGCGGCGATGCGGGCTCCGACCCGGGCTGGGGGGCGCCCGAGCTGCCGCGACTGCGCCCCGGCTCCAGGCGGGACCGCGTAGCTTGCGGGAGGACCATGGCGTCCCCGGCGCTGGCGGCGGCGCTGGCGGCGGCGGCGGCAGCGGCGGGCCCCAACGCGAGCGGCGCCGGCGACTGGGGCAGCGGCAGGGTCGCCAACGGCTCGGGGGCCCCCTGGGGACCGCCCCCGGGCCAGTACTCGGCGGGCGCCGTGGCGGGGCTGGCGGCCCTGGTGGGCTTCCTCATCGTCTTCACCGTGGTGGGCAACGTGCTGGTGGTGATCGCGGTGCTGACCAGCCGCGCGCTGCGTGCGCCGCAGAACCTCTTCCTGGTGTCGCTGGCCTCTGCTGACATCCTGGTGGCCACGCTGGTCATGCCCTTCTCGCTAGCCAACGAGCTCATGGCCTACTGGTACTTCGGGCAGGTGTGGTGCGGCGTGTACCTGGCGCTAGACGTCCTCTTCTGCACCTCGTCCATCGTGCACCTGTGCGCCATCAGCCTGGACCGCTACTGGTCCGTGACCCAGGCCGTCGAGTACAACCTGAAGCGAACGCCGCGCCGCGTGAAGGCCACCATCGTGGCCGTGTGGCTCATCTCGGCCGTCATCTCCTTCCCGCCGCTCGTCTCGCTCTACCGCCAGCCCGACGGCGCCGCCTACCCGCAGTGTGGTCTCAACGACGAGACCTGGTACATCCTGTCTTCCTGCATCGGCTCCTTCTTCGCTCCCTGCCTCATCATGGGCCTGGTCTATGCGCGCATCTACCGGGTGGCCAAGCTGCGTACGCGCACGCTCAGCGAGAAGCGCGAGCCCGCGGGCCCCGACGGCGCGTCCCCGACCACGGAGAACGGGCTGGGCGCCGGCGAGAACGGGCACTGTGTGCCCGCGCGCCGCCCGCGCGCCGAAGTGGAGCCGGAGGACAGCAGCGCGGCGGCCGAGAGACGGCGGCGCCGGGGAGCGCTGCGGCGGGGCGGGCGGCCGCGCGGGGCCGGCGAGGGGGCCGCGGACGCCGAGGGCGCGGGCCCCGGTATGGTGACGGCCGAGCCGGGCGCGCTGGCCGCCGCGAGGTCCCCAGGCCCCGGCGGACGCCTGTCCCGCGCCAGCTCGCGCTCCGTCGAGTTCTTCCTGTCGCGCCGGCGCCGGGCGCGCAGCAGCGTGTGCCGCCGCAAGGTGGCCCAGGCGCGGGAGAAGCGCTTCACCTTCGTGCTGGCGGTGGTCATGGGCGTGTTCGTGCTTTGCTGGTTCCCCTTCTTCTTCACCTACAGCCTGTACGGCATCTGCCGAGAGGCCTGCCAAGTGCCCGGCCCGCTCTTCAAGTTCTTCTTCTGGATCGGCTACTGCAACAGTTCGCTCAACCCAGTCATCTACACCGTCTTCAACCAGGATTTCCGGCGCTCTTTCAAGCACATCCTCTTCCGACGGAGGAGAAGGGGCTTCAGGCAGTGACCCGCGCGCCCTTGCTGGGCGTGGACGCCCTGGACAGCTCCTGTTGGAGGCGGGCAAAGCCGGCCTCCCAGGGACTCAAGGATGGATTGGCTTTCGGGGTGCAGGGGAGGGTACACAGGGCCCAGAGACTGCAAGGCCCCCGGGGAGGGGGGAAGGAGAGAGGGGAGACCCCTCTGCCTTCCTGTCTCAGCAAGGGGCGGCTTCTGGGGCTCTAGGCCTGAATCCAGCTCCCAGGAGGGGCCCCCGCCCAAGTGTGGTCGTGGGGCCAGGTGGTAGACCCCACTGGCACTAGGTTTATCCTCCCAAATTGACGAGAAAGGAGCCTTCCCCGCCCCCAACACATGCCACCCTACCCCCCTCTCCACCTCTGAGCAAGGGCTGACCTCCCAGGACCTCGTGGGTGGCTTTCCAGGGGTGGGGGTGGGGGAGGAACCAAGGCACTGGCAATCTTTGGTTACCCAAAGTATTTAACTGTTTGCCAAAAACGACTGACAGCCAAAACAACCAAACTCTTTTTCTAAATAAACCTTTGTAATCTAAGTGGTGGGTGCCATGTCAGTCCTTCAGCCCTGGGTGTGGGGGGCCTTCCAGACCCTCACCCTACCCAACACCCCCCACCTCCCACCTTTTCTGGCATCAGGTTGGGGTGGGTATTTGTTTAAAGGTAACTGTCTTACAGATGTCCAGAAAATATGCTCAAAATGCTTGTGTTGTTACTGGCCCAGAGACCAAGGAAATCAAGAGACCCCAGATTAACTGCAAATACAGGTGCTGGAGAGCGGTCTTCCATCCATACCCACCCCTCTCTGAATCTAGGCTTCCCTCAGCGCAGCCAGCCTCACCCATGCCCAGCCCTCAACAGCCCCCAGGGAGTCTGGCCTCATCCCGCGCTAAGGCTTGGGGAGGGGCGGCTAGAAGAGAGGAAAGGATCAGAGAGGGTCTCCCCCTGGCGCCTCCAGCCCCCCACACAGAGCCTGGGAGCTCCTGGGATAGCTGTGGGAGAGGGACACGAGGCTGACCTCTGAGACAGACGCCCGTGTGCACACACACGCACACACACACACGCACACACGCACGCACACACCCGCACACATGCACGCATGCTCAGTGAGCGGGCGGGGCTCAGTGCCAGGGGTCCCTGCTCTGACCACCCAACTCTCCCGTCCCACTCTGCCTCTCCCGGCCTTCCTATATGTCCCCTCCCCTGCCCAGCCCTTGTCTGCCAGCCCAGCTCTGCTGAATCACCACCCACCTGCCTTTGGCCTGGGATGGCTGTCTCCGGGAGGGGTCAGCCCTGGGTCCTGCTTTTTCAAGCCCCCTTCCCCTGAATCCGGAGCCAGAGCAGGCCCCTTTCCTGGTCCGACATGCCAGGGCGGACCCTGTGGGGAAACTCTGCAGCTATCTGGACTCATCACCCCAACTTACGGGCCCTCAGGATACCCCGCTAGGAAGAGCTCTCATGGACTGGAGTCACGGTGGGCAGAGGGGCGCAGGAAATGGCTGCCCAAGGCTGGTGGCAACCTCCCTAACCTCCGCATCACCCAGGCCTGGACGGAGTGTCCATGTTGTAGGCCCAGCTCTCACCAGGACTGCTGAGCGAGCCCCCGGTAAAGCCCTGCCCCCTCTGAGTCTCATCACTGCTCCGCTCCCGTCAAGTGGGGCAGGGCTGGAAGCTCAGGCCTGTTGTCTGGGGGCCAACTTACCGGCTGAATGGGGGGCGGGTGGCTCAAGAGCGGGGACCTTCCCTTGGAGAGAGCCTGACGGACAGAGGTATTGCCTCCCCAGTGCAATGGGGTGATACCACACCCTCCCCCTGCTCCTGGGGGTGAACCCCAAGACTCTGGCAGGAGTATGTAGCTGGGACACAACCCATGGAAGAGTGTCGGCAAACCCTTCCCCTTCCTGGTCCCTAATCCTGAGCATTGCACCTTCCAGGGCTGTGGCTGGGAACGCAGGCGTCCGGTGTTAATGCCCCATTCAGCCAACAGATGTTCACCACTTGATCATAATTGCTGCCTGGAGAGGCTTTCTTTTCAGCTGGATAAACAGAGACAGAACCTGGCTTCTCACCCTGCCTGCCGCAGGGAGATGGGCCAGTCGCCCTGCTCCCCGTCTCCAGCTCCGTCAGTGAAGCGGGGGTGCTGACACTCCCCGAGGGTGCCCGAGGGTGCCCGCGTGGAGAGAGGTTTCTCTGCGATGCAGAGGCGGGTCCCGCCCTCGTCCAGCGGGCCCATGCACTGCGCATGGTCACGGACGCAAAGATGCCCTGAGGTGCTTGCCTCTCTCCGGGCACCTTGGTGTCTGCTCCATGGCACCGTCACTGTCCACCCCCGTCTGGGGTTGAGAAAACGCAGGCCCAGAGCTGACTGTCTGGGCCAAGACCCACAGGATGGGGAGGGCAGAGCCCGCCACGAGCCTGGAAACGTACAGGTCAGGAGATCTCTGCCTCGAGCACCCCAGCTCCGGTCCCGTGAGCAGGGGCGACCCCTGGGCTTTGCTGCTGGAGAAGTATGGCCCTCCGCCACCTTCCTGCCCCCCGCTTCCTTCCCCTTGGCTCTCCCGAGGTTTCAGGCAAAATCAAAAAAACACCCACAAGCAGGTTAAAGGAAAACAGGGTGCTGGATGGGGGGGGTTGGCTTCAGTGCTGTCCTGGACAGAGCCCACCACTGATGTAGTTAGTTCTCAGAGACAAGCATAGACGTACATTCGTTTAAACAATTCATTCCTGTATTTTAATTCAACTGATGAGTTTGTAGAAGGCGGCAGGGGGGAGGGGCGGGGGGCGGGGAGAAGAATAATCCAAATATTCCCTCACAGCTCAGTATGGAATTAAAAAAAAAAAAGTCGCTTGGAGCAGGCAGGATTGTTCACACTTCAGAAGAGCAGCTCCAGTCTTTGAGTCCTGCCCCCAGCTCCGGGGGTGGGGCCTGAGGGCTGGGAGAAGACTCGTTGCCGGGGCGCCCGCTGGCGAGGAAGCCGTCCTTCCCGGGTGTGCTGGCAGCCGGCTGTATTTTTATATCACATCCGTCGGCAGGGCTCAAATATTCCAGTGCAGCCTGGGATCAAAACACCCGGCGCCTGCAGGCCCGTCTTGAGTCTGCTTGGCCAACTGCGATGCTTCGCGGAAGCAGAACCTGGGCCTCCAGTCCCGGCAAGCCCCCGCAGCCCCCCACCACGTGCAGCGGGTAGGAGGGGCAGGAGGCACTCTGGCTGAAGATGCCTTGCGCTTGCGGGGCTGGAAGGGTGTGAGTTCTGTGTTAGTAGAAGCCCGGCTCATCGGAGCTGAGGAACAGATGAGAATTATAGGGGAGACCCAGGTGAGAGTGTCCCACCGTGAGGACCCCCAAGTTCCCTTGAGCACTGCCAGGGGACCTCAGCATGCCCTTCCCCGCTTCACCACATGACAAAAGGTCAGGCCGCCATTCGACCTGCTGGACTCTTGAGATTATCAAAGGGGCAAGGAGGGCTTCCCTGGGGGCTCAGATGGTAAAGAGTCTGCCTGCAGTGCGGGAGACCCGGGTTTGATCCCTCGGTTGGGAATATCCCCTGGAGAAGGGCATGGCAACCCACTCCAGGATTCTGGCCTGGAGGCTCTCATGGACAGAGGAGCCTGGCGGGCTGCAATCCACGGGGTCACAGAGTCGGACACGACTGAGCGACTGAACACGCAAGGGACAAGGAGGCTGAGGGTAGGAGCATCTAGTTTGCTTGAGAGGGACCCCGGCAGGCACCCTAAGTCCGCTCTCTGTGTGACCCCACCCCATCTCGCACCATCTGTAAACAGCGGGCACATCCTCTCCTGCCTCGGTGCGGTTGGGGGGCACGCATGTGAGAGGACCGCTGACCTCCAGGCGGGGCACAGCGCCTCTGAAATCTGCCCAGGGAGCAGAGTCACGGGCCAACCATGGGCCAAGGGAAAGCCCTGGGTCCCCAAGGCTTTTCTTCCTGCCAGAAGGATTTATGGCCACTCCCAGGAAAAGCTCGGGCACAATGGGACCATCCTGTCGAGCTAAGGGACAGCCATGCTGGGCGGAGAGGGAGCGCTGGCCCAGAACGCCCCGCGTAAGGGCGTCCGCTCTCCTGGCTGAGCACGCAGTGTGCCCGAGCTGCCTGGCAGCGAAGGAGGGAAGGGAGACAGGACGCACACCTGCCGCCTGATGCTGAGAGCGCTGGGCCGGCCGCCGGAAGCCCACCCGTCATCCCGCCCGTGCTGGGCACTGTCCCGCAGGCCTCCGCTGTCTGTCTCCAGGGCTGGGGGCTTCGGGGGACCACACAGGGAACCCTGGAGGGGCATTCTCGCCATAGTGCCTGTTGGGGATGGGCGGGAGGGAATGCCAACTCCCACCCTCCCTGGTGCATCAGACAAGGCCATCTCCAGGTCATCCCAGCAGACTCTGAGCCTGCGCCTCCCTGGGCCCGGCCCTGGCTCTCGGGTCCCCTGGCTCAGAGCGGCGAGGGCTGAAAAGCAGGGCAGTCACGGGGTGGCGCGGGGCGGGGCGGGGGCTGCCTGGGTCTGAGACCGCCGCCTCCTGGCCCCGGGGCCGGAGTGAGCCGTAGGGGAGGCAGAGCCGACATGGTCCAAGCCCCCCGCCTGGACTGTCGCCCCGCTGGGCATGAACTCCGCTGTCTCTCGCCCCCACCCTGCTCCCCTGTTTTGTTGACACTCTGCCTTCAGCCAGGAGTGCCTTTCCCGAGACCCAGACTAGCCTTCGCCTCCAGAAAGCCTTCAGGAGTCTCCTCCCACCCCCTCCCTACCCAGCTGCAAGACCCCAAGGCTGGCCAGGCCCGGAGCCCAATGGGGGCTGGGGGTGGGGCGTGGACGGCCCGTCGTCCTGGCCAGGGGGCCGGCCAGCAGGCCTCCCGTGCGGCTGCAGGGCTGTCCTTCCTCTCCCCCAAAGATGCCGCTGAGGAGCATCCCTGGACGCCAAACCCAAGAGCCTCCTGGGGCACGTCCACCACGCGGCCAGGACAGCATCCCATGGGTGGTGCCGGGAGCCCCAAAGTGGACGCCCCACACCTGCCCTCAGGCCACTGGGGAGAGACTTCCCGCAGCAAAGGCAGGTGAACTGGTTGCAGCTTGGGCCGGGCTGTGGGGCTGCAGGGGACCCACAGCTGCACATGCAGGCCAGCTGCTGAAGTCCATTCAAATACAGCTGGGCGGGTCCCCCCTCCCCATTTAATTAGCTCTTAACTGACTGTGCTGAAGCTTCAAAAACAGGAGACTCTCCATGGCCTTCAGGGGTGGGGTTGGACTCCTCCAAGAGCTCTGGGTGGAAGCTACCCCGTGAGTGGCCTGGTTCAGTAGCCCCCTCCTCATTTTACAGAGGGCCCCAGAGAGGGAAGTCATGACAGAAATAATCACACAGAGCAGACGTGATGGTGAGTCCTGGCCAGCGTTTGCTGCCTGCGCTCTGCTTGACGGCTTTGGGCCGGCGTTCTGTATGATTGATTCTGCCAGGAGGTGGGGTGCGTGCTAAGTCACTTCAGTCGTCTCTGACTCTCTGAGACCCTATGGACTGTAGACTGCCAGGCTCCTCTGTCCATGGAGATTCTCTAGGTAAGAATACTGGAGTGGGTTGCCATGCCCTTCTCCAGGGGATCTTCCCGACCCAGGGATCAAACCCGTGTCTCCTATGGCTCCTGCATAGAAGGTAGATTCTTTACCACTGAATCACCAGGGAAGCGTGGGGTGGATGGGCCCATTTTACAGATGAGAAAACTGAGCTCCAGAGAGGGAATGCCATGACAAGATGCCGCCTTGAAGCCAGACACTGGGCTGTTCGCATTAATAACCCAGCCCTTGTTGAATCCCCCATAAGCCCTCTGCATAGATATAAATTAGCCTCGTTTCATGGAGGAGAAACCCGAGTCTTGCATGTTCTGTACACAGACCCCGCCTTTGAGCTGTTTCCCATCCATTTCCTAAGATTAGATGTTAGGCCAAGAGGATCCAGCAGGGCCCAGGAATCACAAACCTTCCTTACCTGTGATGGGATCCACCCTCTGAAACCTCGGTTGCCCTGTAAAAACCTCCGCATACCAGGTTCTTTGTGGTGTGAATGAGGGGCTGGCTTTGTTTTTATTCCGTCGTCTCAGAAATAATGCCGAATAATGAAGCCTCTTTTGAAGATCACCCCACCCAGGATATAAAAAATGCCAAAATGTTTGTGGTGAAAAATAATCCAGTTACCCGTTTCCTAGAGTGTGCTGCCATCGCAAATCGAATTGAAAGCAAAATCAGTCCTCTTTTAATTGGTTCAAATGAAGCTGTTATTCAAAATCCGATTGTTGTTGCTGCTTCCTCGAGGATTCAAGTAGGAGGCAAAACAATGGAGCAATTCTCTCGCGCTGGGCGTCGCTCTGTAATCGGCAGGGCCCAGCTGCCCGGGGCCCAGGGCCTCGCGGCTGGGGTGGGACTTGCCCGTCTCGGCCCTGGGTAACTGCAGACGTGCCTGGAGCCGGGTCGTGGGACCCCTGCCTGGCATGGGGGAGGTGTCCCCCCCGCCGCTCAGTCTGGGCACAGAGTGATGTCAGCTTCCCAAGGCCCCGACTGGGCTTAGAATCTGACTGAGCTGTGCGGTCCCTGAGCCTCAGTTTTCTCCTCCGGAAAGTGGGTACAAGTCACAGAGCCCCCTCCTCTCACCTCCCGTGGCTTCTGCAGGGAACCGCCGAGGACCCGGAGGCCCCAGTGGCGACTGTACCACGCGGGAGTTCAGAGCCTGCCGGGCACTTCCCTTGGGCAGGCCTGGCCCCACTTTAGGCCCAGGGTCCTTCCCCACTGGGCTCTGAGGGACGGCCATTGAGGGGGGCAAGGGGTTTCTCAAGCTCTGAGCACAGGGCTGGGGGGTGTCAGGTTCACGGGTCCTCGCCGCCAGGGTTGGGACCAGCCCCTTGGTGGCACAGAGGGGCCCCGGGATGGCAGGGCCTCTGGCCGGGACACTGGCCTCCTCCAGGGCTTGTGGACATGCCGGTCACACACAGGAGCATGGCAGGGCTTGTCTCTGAAGGCGGCAGGAAATCCAGATCTGATGCTAATCCCAGCAGGATTGACCCAGCCTGGATCTACCCAGATCTGTGAGGTGCCCGAAGTCACCTCTGTCTCTGGTGCTCTGGGGGAGGTTGCTGGGGAAGGGGGCATTCATTCATTCATTCATTCGTTGGCCCATCCACTCACCCATTTCACTCATTCAGGAAGCATTTACGGGGACTTTCCTGGTGGTGCAGTGGCTAAGACTCCCTGCTCCCAATGCAGGGGGGCCTGGGTTCCATCTCTGGTCAGGCAGCTAGATTCCACATGCCTGCAACGGAAAATAAGCCGATCCCCAACGAAGATGGAAGATCCCGCCTGCCACAGCTAAGACCTGGCGCAGCCAAAGAAAGAATAAATCTTTAAGTGAAAGTGTTTGTTGCTGTCCTGTCTGACTCTCTGCCACCCTTTGAAGTGTAGTCCTCCAGGCTCCTGTCCATGGGATTCTCTAGGCAAGACTACAGGAGTGGGGTGCCATGCCCTCCTCCGGGGCACCTTCCGGAAATCCAGGGATCCAACCCACGTCTCCTGCATTGCAGGCGGGCTCTTTACCGTCTGAGCCACCATGAGAGAAGCACTGATGGACTCGAGCTGGACGTGGCTGTGTGGGGACACGCCAACGAGATCCTACAAGCACTTAATGCCCTCCTGCAACGAAGATGGTCATTATGGCACAAACAGGGCACACTGATCACCCTTCTGTCAAAAAAGATCTCTACTGAGAGCCCACAGCCCACCAGGCACCAGCTTAGCCTCGTGAAGACCCCCGCCGCCTCGTGGAGCTCACAGTCCTTGGGAGGATGGGCAGCTGGCCGCAGAAGCGCTGAGGCAAACACGACTTTACAGACTCTGGTGTGCAGTGTGCGGGGACCTGACCCGGGGTGAGAGGTGGGGCTGGGGGGCAGCTGGGGGTGAGCCGCCCCCTCCTGGCGTGTCTGTCTGGGACACGGCCTTACCGGGGGATGCAGCGGCTGGAGTGTGCGCTCTGGGTTTAGGCCTGTATCTGTCCTGGAGCTGCCCTAATGCGTATACCCGAGATGAGCAGAAGTGTAATTCCTGGCGGTCCTGGGGGCGCGGAGCCTGAGATCAAGGTGTCTGCAGGGTGGGCGCCTCTGAGGCCTCTCCCCGGGGTGTGTACACGGCCGTCTTCTCCCTGCATCCTCTCGAGATGGTCCCTCTGGGTCCTTTCTTGTAAGGACACTGGTCAGATGGCACCAGGGCGTGCCCCAAAGACCTCACGTTCCTTCCTCAGCTCTGTCAAGCCCTTCTCTCCAAAGCAGCCCCATTCCCAGGGGCCGGGGACTCAGGCCTCAACACATGAATTTGGGGGAGGGGGGACGTAGCTCCTTGTAGCTCCATTTCCGGGCTGCACACAAGGCAAGTGACGTGGACAAGTCCCCCCAGCCTCCTGCCTTGGTTTCCCCACTTGCAGCCTGAGAGAGGACTGTTACCGCCTGTCCCATGGGTTTCCTAGAAAAAAACACTGGAGGAGTGCTCGGGGTCGGTCAGCTCCCAGGGGAGGTCAGGGTCCCAGGGCAGCTGCTCTCAGCCTGCCCACCAACCCCGAGGGGTGGGGGGGTGTCTTTGGGGTGCTTCAGGCAACCCCCCAGGGACTTGCAGCTGCAGGGAGGCAGGGCCAGGAGGTCCCAGGCTAACATTCCTGGGCTGGCAGGAAGTCTTGGCGGGCCTCGCAAGTTGTCACCAAGCCAAAGAGGCTCGCTGAGTGTGGAGCTGGGCCCTGCAGCCTGCCACCTCTGTGACCCCTGGGCGGTTTAAAAAATATGTTTATAACAGTTTTATTTATAATAGCCAAAAAACTGGAAACCATTCAAAAATCCATCAGCTGATAAGTGAACAAATAAATGGCTACATCTGAGCAGTGGAAAACTGTTCAGCGGTACAAAAGGGCCAGCTCCGGATGTGTGCAAAACGCGGCGGCTCTCCCACGCCTTACGTGAGAGGAGGAAGCCAGGCTCAGAAGGCCACAGACTTGAGGGTTTCCATTTACACGCTTTTTAAAAATAGACTTTATGTTTTTAGGGCAGCTTTAAGTTCACTGACTCAATGGACTTGAGTTTGAGGAAGGTCCAGGAGTTGGTGATGGACAGGGAGGCCTGGCGTGCTGTGGTCCATGGGGTCGCAAAGAGTCGGACACGACTGAGCGACTGAACTGAGCTGAAGCAGGTTCATATCACGACTAAGCAGGAATCGCGGTGAGTTCCCACATAGCCCTGGGGCTTCAGCTGATTCCTCCAGGATCACAGGGGGAGACTGACATGGCGCCGGCAGGGAGGCTGCGAAGGTGACCAGCTGCTTGTGCTCAGCCGTGTCCGACTCGTCCTGACCCCACGGGCTGTAGCCCACCAGGCTCCTCCGTCCATGGGATTTCCCAGGCAAGAATGTTGGAGTGGGTTGTCATTTCCTCCTCCAGGGGAGCTTCCTGACCCAGGGATCGAACCCATGTCTCCTCCATCTCCTGCATTGGCAGGCGGGTTCTTTACGCCACCAGGGAAGGGCGTCAGGTGCCACTCCCGGGAGGTTCTCGGAGGCTTGATAAATGCGTGGTGGAGGTGGCTGGCTGGCTGGCCAGCCAGCCGGCCCCCAGAGCTTGCAGATGGTGGGAGAGGCAGGCTCCGGAAGGTCCTGGAAAGCTGCCCCCCAGCCGGGCTGCTCAGAGCCGGGAGGAGGGATCCTCCAGCCCCGCGTGGCCTCCTGGGAGGCTGATCACTTGCTCTAATGATGGAAAACTACCAGCTTGTCCTCTAGGCTTCTGCGGGAGCCAGCTCTTATCTCACATCAGCAGCCCGCCGAGGCCCGGGGGGCTGAGGGGACGCGGGGGCCCCTTTCTGCTCCTGGAGACGCCGGGCGGCGAGGCTGCACACGAGTCCGGCGGCGTCTCCACCCATCAGGCTACAGCCCTGCCAGGTCCCCACCCAGCTCGGCAGCGGTCAGATGCGGGGGCCTGCACCAGGGGATGATGGCCTGTCTGTGGGGACGCGGCTCAGGTCCCAGCTGTCACCGCCCTGCTGTGTGACCCCCTGAAAGAAGCCCCCCAACAGGGGCTCTGTTCTTTACCTGCCACCTGCCGACGGCAAAGAGACCAACCACCCGCCCTGCCGCCGGGGAGCCTGCGGCTCAGGCAGAGTAGGGCCCGCCAGGGGCCGCAGGCGCCGAGGCTGGGCTTGAACTGCCGTCCCAGGGCCTGGGCTCCTGGGAGGGGCACCAGGACCCCTGCTGCCGGGGATGCCCTGCTTGAGAACCTGGAGGTGCCCCTGGCTCCCCTCTCCCTCTCCCCTCTCTAGTGACTGAATGAGTGAGTGAATAAATGAATGAGTGAGTAAATAAGTGAGTGAGTGTGTGTGTGAGGGAATGTGTGAGTGAGTAAATGAGTGAGTGAGTGAGTGTGTGAATGAGTGAGTGTGTGAGTGAGTATTTGAGTGAGTGAATGAGTGAGTGTGTGAGTGAGTGAATGAGTGAGTGAGTGTGTGTGTGAGAGAGTGAGTGAGTGTGTGTGTGAGAGAGTGAGTGAGTGGGTAAAGTGCGTGAGTGAGCAAACGAGTGAGTGAATGAACGAGCAAGCGGCTGGTCTGGGGGGTGAGGACGTCCCAGGGCTGCTAGCAGAGTGCCGCCCTCAGCCGGGCTCCCTGCAACCACCCCCCCCCCTCCCTGGCGTCCACTGTCCTCTTCCCTGGGGACTGGGGTGTCCTGAGCCCCCCTCAGTCCAGGGAGACGGGGCCGTGCGCAGTGGGGGACAGGGGGCACCCGGGCGGGAGTGGGGGCTGCCTTCTCAGGGGCAGGGCTGGGGGCAGGCGTGCTCAGGACAGCGTGCGGGACGAGAGGGGGGCGCAGGCCCTCGGGTAAGGGGATGAGCGGAAGGATGTGGGGCCCGGGTGCGGGCATGAGCGTCGGGTGGGATCGGGTAAGGGATGAGCCCCTGGTGCGGGAGCGGGCGCGGGGCCCTCGGGTAAGGGGATGAGCGGAAGGATGTGGGGCCCCTGGTCGGGATAGCGGGGGGGGGGCGGGCCCTCGGTAAGGGGATGAGCGGAAAGGATGTGGGGCCCCTGGTGCGGAGAGCGGGGGTGCGGTGGAGGCGGCCCCGATGAGCGGGGGGCACGGGTAGTCGGAATGAGCAGAAGGATGCCCCTGGGGTGCGGAGAGGAAGGATGTGGCGCCCCTGGGTGCGGGATGAGCGGGGGGCGCGGGCCCTCGGGTAAGGAGATGAGCAGGAAGGATGTGGCCCCTGGGTGCGGGATTGACCGGGGCGCGGGCCCTCGGGTAAGGGGATGAGCAGAAGGATGTGGGGCCCCTGGGTGTGGGATGAGCGGGGGGTGCGGGATGAGCGGGGGGCGCAGGGCCCTCGGGTAAGGGGATGAGCAGAAGGATGTGGGGCCCCTGGGTGCGGGATGAGTGGAAGGATGTGGGGCCCCTGGGTGCGGGATGAGCGGGGGGCGCGGGGCCCTTGTGTAAGGGGATGAGCGGAAGGATGTGGGGCCCCTGGGTGCGGGATGAGCGGGGGGCGCGGGGCCCTCGGGTGCGGGATGAGTGGAAGGATGTGGGGCCCCTGGGTGCGCGATGAGCGGGGGGCGCGGGGCCCCTGGGAGAGGGGACGAGCTGGGGGGTGCGGGCCCTCGGGGAGACACTGCCCGTGTTGGCCCCCGGGACAGATGCAGGTGGCCGCACGCCCTCCCCGCTGCCGCTCAGACGTGAGCAACAAAAGCTTTGTCGTTGCCTTTCCAGCCTAGACGAGATCAATAAGTTCTGGAAACCGGAGAACAGCTGACCTTTGAGATTTCTAGCAAAACTTCAGTTTGCTTTGGGCTCTGGCTCAGGGCCGGGGGCAAGTCTCAAGGTGCCTGAAAGACCCTCCTGCCCCGACATGGTCCCCCCACTCGGGGGTCCGGCAGAGGTGAAGGGGCAAGACCAGGCCCACACAGGCCCCCGAGGGGCGGGCCCTGCGGAGGCACGGATCCGGCAGGTTGCATAGACTAGCTGCTCCCTGGGGGCCACGCTGTGGCTTTGACGCTTTGGGGGCGCCCTGGGGGCTGGCACCTGATGCCAGGTCCACTCTGCTGCCTGCCTCAGCGCCCCCCCACTGGCACGCGGGGCACTGGGGACCGTGGATGCACCCCCAACATACACTGGCTGCAGGCCACGCCGTAGATCGGGAGCCCCGGTGGCCTCTCTGCTCCTGGAGCCCGCGGGGTTACGGGCTGGGGGAGGGGGGCAGCAGGCCGCCCAGCGGGTGTGACAGGGCCCCGCCCCCGGCCGGCCCAGCCGCCGTGGGGTCTGCGGAGCTGGACGCTGCTTGGAGGGGGTCTTTTCAACCTTCTTAGAAACAGCAGCATCTGGCCTGAGCTTTGGGAAATGTGTAAACCATCTCTGGGATGGACTCGTCTCTCGGGCAGGACCTCTGGGGAGAGCGCGCGAGCTCCGGGTCAGTACCTGCCGCCTGCAGCCACGTGGAGCACGTCCGCGGTAGACATGTCGGTAGCGGACGTGAGGTGCTGGCAGGCTGGGGGCGGGGGGAGGAGGCCGGGGCGCAGGGCTCACCCCTCACCCCTGGCTTCTAAACGCCTGCCTCACTCGCTATGTCCTCCGCCGCCCCCTTGCCCGGCTTGCTGGCTCTTCTGCGAAGGGTCCTGCTTCTCCTGAGTGTGTGTGCTAAGTCACTTCAGTCATGTCCGACTCTGTGAGACCCCGGGACTGCAGCCCGCCAGGCTCCTCTGTCCGTGGGATTCTCCAGGCAGGAACACTGGAGCGGGTTGCCCTGCCCTCCTCCAGGGAGTCCTCCCAACCCAGGGATCGAACCTGCGTCTCTTACGTCTCCTGCATTGGCAGGTGGGTTCTTTAGAGCCAGCACCACCCAGAAGGCCCACACCGAGGGCCCCACCCCCTGGGCACTGGGTCCCCTGATGGGTTTGGCCCCAGACAGAGCTTTTTGTTGCCCAGACAGCTGTGGCCCCGCAGGTGGCTCCTCCTGCCCAGAGGCTCACATCCCCGCCTCTCCTCCTCTCGCGGCCCCGCGTCCAGCCCCCAGTCTCACTCGAGGGGACAGCGCGGGGCGCTGCTGATGGGTCAGGTGTGGCTTCCAGAGCGGTGTGGACAGCTGCCCCGGAGGGAAGGCTGGCTGGTGGGACACGGGCATGCTTGTCTTACACGCGGTGTGAGAGCCGGGCGTGAGGGGTGTGTGTGTGAATGCGAGGACGACGGGGCTGGGCACCCCTATGTGGGAGCTGAAGGCACGGTGGGGAGAGGGGGTCCCTGCGGCAGATGGAGGATCAGCCTCACAGTGACCCAGAGGGTCCCCGGGAGCTCCACAAGAGCCAGCAAGGCCGGCACTGCTGACCAGTGTGGACACAGGCCTGGAGATGGGACAGACCTGCTCATTGCCACCAAAGGAGGGGGGCCCAGATTCCTCGGGCTTCTAGCTACCCTTTGTAGGAGCTGCCCGTGCCAGCAGGGGACCCCAAACATATTGGCCAGTTACTAGGATGAAAGGAGAAGCCCCCCCTGAAAAATAGATGTGAGGTGGCAGCTGTCTCCTGCAGCTGAGCTGCTGGCCCCTTGGATCTCAAGGTCTCAGAACAAGCCTTTTTGAAGAGCACCAGGTCTTGCCTGCATCCAGGCCAAGTCAGCTTTCCCTGCCGGTTTTGGGAGAGGGGTGGCTTTTTCTTGGGGCTTCCCAGGTAGCGCTAGTGGTAAAGAACCCACCGACCAATGCAGGAGATGAAAGAGACCCAGGTTTGATCCCTGGGTCAGAAGATCCCCTGGAGGAGGGCATGACACCCCGCTCCAGTATTCTTGCCTGGAGAATCCCATGGACAGAGGAGGCTGGTGGGCTATAGTCTGTGGGGTCGCAAAGAGCCAGACGCAACTGAAGGGACTTAGCAAGCAAGCACACACGCTCTTTCTCAGACATCCCATCTCTCCAACTTCAACAGGAAGAGTGGCTGTTGTCATTCAGTCGCTCAGTCATGTCCGACTCTTTGTCCCATGGACTGCAGCACGCCAGGCCTCCCTGCCACCTGGGAGTCTGTCACCAACTCCCAGAGTTGACTCAAACGCACGTCCATTGAGTCGGTGATGCCATCCAACCATCTCATTCTCTGTTGTCCCCTTCTCCTCCTGCCCCCAGTCTTTCCCAGCATCAGGATCTTTTCCAATGAGTCAGCTCTTCGCATCAGGTGGCCAAAGTGTTGGAGCTTCAGCATCAGTCAGACGGCAGCTGTGGATTTCAGCTCAGACGAGGCTCAGATGCTCGTGCGTGTGTGTGTGTGTGGGGGGTGGTGAGGGGCCACGTGCGGGCCTATTGTGTGTGTGTGTGTGTGTGTGTGTGTGTGTCTGTGTGTGTGTGTGTGAGCGCACACGGTGTCCCGGTGGGCATTCTTATTAAGAAAAGCGTCTCCTTAGGTTATATATACAGAGGCAAGCTGCGGGCAGCATTTTTGTGTGTGTGTGTGTGTAATAAAGTTTTATTAAAGTATAAAGGAGATAGAGAAAGCTTCTGACATAGGCATCAGAAGAGGGCAAAAGAGTACCCTGCAGGCAGCATTTTAAGTTTCTCTTTTCTTAAAAGGACTGAAAGAAACACCTCTCTCAGCGACCAAGGAGTGCTTGTGTCAGCAAAACAGGGCTGGGTTGCTTTGGGGATCTCATTAACTCCCCAGCATAGCACAGCTGACTTCCCCTCCGGGGGACAACACGGGCTCTCCCGACTTTTTTCTGATTTTTCCCGAGTGTCAGGCGTCGGGCGTCTGCCTGCACCCTAGGGAGGGGGGGACTCTCCATTCTCAGCCCCCGCCCTTCTCACCCCTCTCGTTTCCCTGCATGTGGTTGAATTTGGTGTGCGTGTCGGGCCTACAGAGATGCAGGGTCCAATCAGCCTCTCTCCTGGGCCAGCTGGGTCAGCATCCCCTCTGGGAGGCGAGGTGACGCGGAGAAGACTGTCCCCCTCGTTCCTGACTTCTCATGGCTGTACAGTGAGGTTTAAATGAACTTCTGGGGCAGCTGTGATGGGAGAGGAGTCGGGCGGGGGATGGTCAGCAGGTTTCTGATTCCCCGCCAGGGAACCCGAGGCTGCAGCTGTGGTCTGTGGGGAGGAGGATGGTCATTGACCTGTGACGCCTGCCAAGGGCGGGTGCAGGAAGAGGGGGCAGAGGTCCCGTGTACCGAGCAGCGCTGAGCTGCCATCGTGGGTGTGGCTGTGAGGAGTGAGGGCGGCCATGGTTCCTGGTGACAGCCAGCTCTCCTGAGCGTCACTAGAGCCCGCCCAGCATCGGTGCCTCAGGGCCTTTGCACCTGCTGCTCCGTCCGCCTGGAGCGCTGCCCCTCACCTGTGACCTCATTCATCCTCTGTGGTCCAGCTTGAGCGGGTTCTCCACCGTGCCACCACCTCACCCACCCTGTCCCAGGCAGGCACCCGGCCCCTCGACCCCACTGCTCTGTCTTCACCCTGTCTCTCCACGCCCGTGCTGGAGAGGGGCCCTCCCGGTACGCCTCGGTGCCCAGTGCCCTCCCAGGAGCCTGGCGTCACACAGGGTGCCCGCCTTCTGCAACTGGTGCCGACTTCTAGCTCTGGCTCCGGGCGGGCAACCTCCCTTGGCAAGAGCCCCCAACCTGCCTCAGAGGAATCGGGTCTCGCTCCAGGGTCTCCATTGCACTGGTCAATCATTTCTAGATATTTGAGAGTCACTTCTTCAGCTAGGTTGTACGTTTTCCCCTGGGCGCTCTGGGGAGGCAGGGGCCCAGTGATGACTGATTTTGCAGTTCCCTGGGGGCGCCTTGAATTCGTGGGAGAACTCCCTCTGGCCTTGAGAGACCATAGTCACGCCCCAGGGCTTTGAGATGCAGAAGCTGATGGCTGGTGTGGAAGGGCTGCTGAGAAGGGGACTCCCGGGGACCCCCAGCGGCCAGAGTGCAAAGAGCTTGGGGTAGACTGTGCAGAATGCAGGGAGCAGGTCTCTTCCTTGGGGGCAGAGCAGCCTTGCAGGGAACAGACAACGCTGACGGCAAAAGGGCCTGCGATTCAGCCGGGTGGGGGCAGGGCGGCTCTAGGAAGCAGGAGGTGTGTACGTGGAGTGGGGGCGCTGAGCCCCGCGGAGGGAACGGGGTGGGCAAGGCTGGCCCCTCTTGGAAGCAACAGGGGGAGGGGTGCTCACCAGGGTCGTCCAGCTATGGGGAAGAACAGGGACCTTCACCCAAGCACTGCGGAGCGTGATGGAGTCAGGCGGCCACGCTCATGTTCCCACGCGGCTATTACTGTTCAAACACTCACTGTCTTTTCCTACTATTCATGGGTTCTCAAGGCAAGAATGCTGAAACGGTTTGCCATTCCCTTCTCCAGTGGACCACAGTTTGTTAGAACTCTCCACCACGACCCGTCCGTCTTGGGTGGCCCTAGGCATGGCTCATAGTTTCACTGATGTATGGATGGGAGAGTTGGACCATAAAGAAAGCTGAACGCCGAAGAATTGATGCTTTTGAACTGTGGTGTTGGAGAAGACTCTTGAGAGTCCCTTGGACAGCAAGGAGATCCAACCAGTCCATCCTAAAGGAAATCAGTCCTGAATATTCATTGGAAGGACTGATGCTGAAGCTGAAACTACAGGACTTTGGCCACCTGATGTGAAGGACTGACTCATTTGAAAAGACCCTGATGCTGGGAAAGTTTGAAGGCAGGAGGAGAAGGGGACGACAGAATGAGATGGTTGGATGGCATCACCGACTCGATGGAGAGGAGTTTGAGTAAACTCTGGGAGTTGGTGATGGACAGGGAGGCCTGGCTGGCTGCAGTCCATGGGGTCCCAAAGAGTCGAACACAACTGAGTGACTGAGCTGAACTGAAGAGACCTCACTGTCTGGTCGCTCCCCCCGCTCAGGAGTGCGGCCCGGGTCCCTGTGGCCAATGAGAGGAGGCTGGAAGTGACTTGTCCCCCTGGGAGCAGAAGCTTGGCTTCCTCTCCTTCCCTCAGCAGTGCCCCCACCCCAGCAAACTGGGAGCTGGAACAGAGAGACAGACAGACATGCAACCTGAGGAAGAGGCAGACTTATTTCTCCAGGTCCCGGGGTCTGGGGGGCAGTTTGTCCTTGCAGTGTGACTCAGCCTTCGCTGCCTGAGACTCCCAGCTTCACTGTTATATGTGCAGTCTGGCCTCAGTTTTCCCAGCTGTAGAATGGGGTAATGACAGGCCCCCTCCAGGGCTGTGTGTGAGAATGAGCTACTCCTTACACGTAAAGCACTCAGTAAAGGCACTCAGCTTGAAGTGAATGCTCTTAGCAAGAAGTAACAGCAAGAAAAATTCTGATTTCTATCGAGACCTCAGCCTTGATTCCGGTCACCTCAGTCCAGAGACCCATCCACACAGTAACTTCCCCACCTGGAGCCCCACGGAACACTGGTCCTTAGCATGCTGACAGATGGGCCATGAAAACTGCAACTTGGAGAACTGAAGGTTAAACCAAATTAAATTGTTGATTTTGATGCCCGGCTTCTTGGAGCCTTGCATATGCTAACAGGCCTTTGACTTTCCAAGAGTCTGCTTCCCCACGTGTGATCAGGAGAGTGTGACGATATGCGTGTGTGCGTGTGTGCATCCTGGCTGGTGGGAGTGGGCCTCGGAGTCGACCCAGGGGCAGAAAGAGGGAGGCGCAGACCGCGGTGGGGAGGGAGGGAGGAGGAGCGTGATTGAGGGGGGGGATCCCAGGGCTGGGGCACCTGAGCCTTTGTCTTTAAAGACGGAGGGGAGACGGAAGGCGACCAGGACTGCTTGATGGCTTGGGGCACCTTGGGTTCGGGGCTGGTGTCTGGGAGACGGGAAGGGGAGGGCCCTGGGTTCAGACCCTGCGGGGGCTCTCAGGGCCAGGCGGCTGCAGGGGGCAGTGGGCGGCTGGGTCCCGCCTTGGGGTGCGGGTCCATCTCCGGCTGCCTGGAGCCTGAGGCTACGGGACTCTCAGAGTCTGGCCTGCTCCCTTGCTCTTGGCAAGTGGCTCGGGCAGAGGCTAATTGGATCTGCAGATTTGGTGCGGCTGTTTACAGAAAGCTTTTAGTCCCCAGGACAGGGTGGAAATTGGATTTCAGGCTCCTGGCTTAAAGACGCTCCCTGATTCCCAACGCCCATCCTTCTGTATGTCGGGGGCTCGGGCAGCTGCCTCCGTCCAGGGGAGACGATAAATTATGCGTCCATTTAATACCAGCTCAGGCCAGATGGATGCCAGGGGCTTGAGCCGTCCAGCGTGTCTCATCTCTGAACAAATCCATTTTGCTGACATGAGCACAGAACTCCGGGCTGGCGGTCACTCGAGAAGTTTCCTCAACGAGAGCACTAGGCTCCGGTCGTGTGTCTGGGTCTGCGGGACCCTGGGGAAGGGCGGCCCTCTGTGCCCCGGGCTACCTGGTGAGACCCCTGGGAGGAGTGATGCATCTTTTCTTCACAGAAGCACCCAGCGGCTCCTGGGCAGTTAGTCTTGGCAAAGATGCTGTAAATGTGCCGGCCGGAGTGCTGGGGGCCGTTTACACTCCTTGTGTGACTCTGGGACGGTGGCTGTGTGCCCACCCTGTTCCCGTCCATCTCAAGCTGCAAAGCCACCTCCTTCAGGAAGCCCTCGATGCGTTTTCTCACTTCTCTGACCTGTCACTGCTGAAACCACTACCTGGCCCAGATGCAGGCTGCCTGGGGTAGCCTTTTTCAAGAGTGAGTCTCCCAAGGCTTGTTGGAATCCTCTTCCCTGGGGACGACCTCTCTATCTCTCTGGAAAACCTTCTTGAGCCGAGAGAGGCAGAGAGAGGGGGTCTCCAGGGAGAACCGGGACTTGAATAGAGGGGAAAGAGAGATGGGGCAGAGCTGCACCCCGCTGTCTGCGTGGAGGGCAGGGCCTGGCCACGCTCTCCCTGTTTCCACGAGAAGCTTCCAGAAAGGTGTGTTCTGTGACTCTGTTTGGAAAGGGAGGAGACCAAGGCCCAGGAGGGTGGAGGCTTGACCAGGATGAGCTCTCTGCTCCAGGGGCCTCCCAGACACCCCTGCCCCGGTTCTGTCTCCCCCCCGGGGCCAGCCCTGTTCCTGTCCACGCGGGGCACCTCACCTCCCAGGTGCAAACACGGAGTGGACAGTGACGTGGGTCCCGGGTTGTGGTGGGGACCCAACCCCAGGCCTGCAGGGACTAGGCCCTCGGATATGCTCAGAGGCAGCCATGTCCACATGCGTGTTCACAACGCAAGGGCATCGCGTGCCAGCTGGGATGATGCAAACGTGCGTGACGATGTTCACATGATCGGCTTCGCTTGGTGAGCAGAGCTTCAAACAGCCGAACTGGGGGCAAGTGGCTTTGCCTGCCTGGCTTCAGTCTTCTCCATGGACCAAGCTTCGGAGCAGCTTCCCCTGAGCTGGCAGCAGCAACAAGCATATGAGGAAGGGTGTCAGAAGCCAGACAGGCCAGGAATGTGGAGGGCGGGCCCTTGTGTGTCCCCATCAAGGTGGCCATCTGCTAAGCGCCTGCTGTAGGCCCAGGGCTTGGCCGGGAGCCAGGAGCAGAGAGGACATCCCCGCAGCGTCCAACGGTCTCCTGATGCCGCAGGGTTTGTGATCAGGGGTGTGGGGGGGAGGGGTGCCCTTGTAACCCCCAGACTCAGATTCAGCTGCGAGGGAGGGGAGCGCAGAAGAGGGGCCAGGTCAGTGGGGACGACCACCGCTCGGTGCCACGTGCCCTCCGCCAGCTGGGGTGTCAGCAAGACGGGCTCCGTGGGGAGAAGGGCTGGAGGCTGCTCGCTGATTCCTTCGTTCCCGCCACGCTGCCTCTGCCAAGAGCACAGCCCGGCCCTCCCCTGCAGGAGGTCCAGGTCCCCTCACTCCAGGGGAACCAAGTGGAGGGGTAATGGTGTCAGTAACCCAGCGTGGAGAGGTGCCCGAGACGACCGACCCAGAAAAATGGGAACGTGAGCCTGTGAGAAGAGAAGCTTACAGAAACGCATATGCTCCTGGCAGAGGCCAGAAAGCGATGTTTTTAAAGGCCGAGCTGGGGGCAGTGAGACCTCAGGCACCTGGCTTCTCACCCCTTCCCCGGCCCCTCCACCTTCTCCCGGCCATGGCGGGTGTGTTTCCGTAAGAGGGACGAGAAGCATCATTGCAGGGTGGTGGAGGTGAGCCGCGGGCTTCGCCTGGGGTGGGAAGGCTCGCCTGGGGTGGGAAGACCTGCCCCGCTGGGGGCGTCAGGCGCACTGGGTGTCCCAGGCTGGTGGAAACATCAGAGACAGAAGAGGAGGGAGCTTCTCTCACAAGAAATTAATCCAGAAATTAATCACCAGGAGAGGAGCCAATTCCCACCCCCCCCAAAAAAAAATTGTTAGAAATGGAAGATGCTTGCCACCTGGAACTGGGCGAGAATGATGAATAATAAATGTCACTCTTTTTCTGGAAGAGACAATGCGAAGCTGTGATTTAGTAATTACCCACATGTCTTTGTCAAATCCTTCGAAGGGTCCCCCAGCATGCTCACACTGTCGTGTTGGGTTTTCAGAGGAAGGAGGAAAAGTGGAGGCCCAGGTGGGAAGGGCCACCTTGGCTGGGGTGGGGGGTGCTCAGACGGGTCCGGTCCCGAGTGCTGGGTCCCACCGACAATTCTTGCATCACTGCTCACCCAAACAGTGCTCCTTTTTAGAGATGAGGACACGGGGGCCCAGAGAGATTGAGTCACCTGCCCAAAGATCCACAGCAAAAATGCCAACCCAGGATTCAGTCCTAAGACCGTGTGACCCCCCCAAACCTGTGTTCAGCCCTTTAATTTAGTCCATACAAGAGGAGGGGGTCCAGGACAGCACCGCCTCCCTGCCGTCCACCAGACGGAGCCCCTGCTCAGCACGGGGTCCTGGGAACAGAGGCTGACCCTGGGGTCAGCAGGACAGTGGGATGAGCCAGATTCACCAGGTGAAGAGACAGGACTGTGGTCAAAGTTCAACCTCAGAAACGCGATGACTAAATCTGAAGTATATCCCACGCGATATTAGGAAATACACTATGAACACAGTCATTGTTTATCTGAAATGGAAATTTAAGTGGGTGCCCCTTTTTATCTGGCGATGCTGTTAGGAGGGAGGCCAGAGCGGGCATCCACGCAGGCCCGCTTCTCGGGTGGCATGAAATCCCCGGGGCAGCTGAAGGGCCGCGTGCCAGGCACCCTCTGTCCCTGCGGCTCTCTGCTCCTCTGCTCC